>NW_007876446.1:0-571 GCF_000696425.1 Galeopterus variegatus
GGGCCGGCCCCCTAAATTATTTGTATTATTATTTTTTCTAGCCACAAATAGAGATGTAAATGAAGAATAAATTTATTTTAAAGTCTGATAATTTTTTTACAGCCTATGGAGAGACTTTCATGAATAATCATAAATTTTCTTCACCTCCAGAGCCCCTGTGTGAAAAGAACATTCCAGTAAGAGAGAGATTCTAATAGTTGGTGGTAATTACTTGAAACCATGTGTCATTAGACACTATTAATTGTCTGAAATATAACCAGAAGAAAAATAAACATCCAGAAGGAAATCTAGCATGACTACAATTGACTTCAATTACGATCCCTCTGCTCTATAAGAAAATCTGAGTCAATGTTCCAAAATTGATTTCATTAAATATCTTTTTAGTAATGTTTTAAGTAACTTTTTAGTTTAACTAGCTAGCAATCTTTGTTCTTTATTTAATTGGATATGAGCCCCAAACTCTTTTTACCAGTGTTCTTGGATACCCACTTTTTAAAAATTTGTAAATCAATGATGTTTATGCAGTTAACCTTTAATAGGAAGCCACTTGAGCAGAACACCTGCACAGGAG
>NW_007876447.1:0-571 GCF_000696425.1 Galeopterus variegatus
TTCCCCCAGCTGGCCTGAGCTGGGGGACTCAGAGGCCTGGGCTGGGACAGCCGGGCCCTTCCACGCCTTGGGCAGCTGTGGGAGGGAGGGGGGAGAAGCATGAAAGAATCCGAGGACGTGCTGTAAAACCACCACCCCCGCCTCTCTCCACTGCAGCGTGTGCCCCCAACTCACAAAGCCCGCCTCGGGGCCTTTGCACAGCTGTCTCCTCTGCCCGGAGCACTCTGCCCTCAGGCCTTAGCTAAGCAGACCATCCTATTTAATGCCACCGTCCATCTAACACTCCCAATCCTGCATCTCCACGGGGCACTGCGCCATATGACACAAGTCCGTTTCCCGTGCCTGCCGTCACAAATCAGCACAAATTTAGTCCCTCACTTCCGGAGGCCACATGTCCAAACAGTCTTGCCAAGGCTGAAGTCAAGGTCTGGGCAGGACTGGTCCCCTGGAGGCTCCAGGGGAGACTCTGCTCCTGCCTTTATGGCTTCTAGGGGCACCTGCATTCCCAGGCTCTCGTCTGCACCAGCCTGTATTAGTCTGTTTGTGTTGCTATAACAGAATTACCTGAGAC
>NW_007876448.1:0-571 GCF_000696425.1 Galeopterus variegatus
GGAGCGCCGCCACACTCCCAAGCGGCGCACTGTAGCAGTGCGCCACCGGGCCGGCCCTTGCATATTTTTAACTTAGATACAACATTCACTTGATGGAAAAATTATAATTTGATAAATAAGCAAAATACTCCCGAGGATCCAAATTCTAAGAGACGCAAGAAAAATTTGAACTGCGGGAAGCAACAAGATCTCAGGAAAAATGTCGCTACATGAGTATTTCTCCTTCAATTGTAGAGTTAAATGTTTAATACAACTTATAAACGTTCAGTTGCTTTTATAATTTAAAGTTTGATGTGACCTCCCCCCCCCCTTTTACAACACATACAGCTAATTTAAATAAAGCTCACTTTTGGGGGCACATGCGGGAGAGGATTATTGAGTATTTTACAATTACACAATGTTTTACAATAATTTTCTTTTTTTTATTAGCTTATGGGTACAAATTGTAAGTTTGCTTTTTAGAGATTATGTTTCCAAATTTGTTGCATGAATATTTATATCAATTTATAAAGGATGCATATTAAAATATCATATCCTTAATTAGAGCAATTTATCAAACATACTTGTCTTT
>NW_007876449.1:0-571 GCF_000696425.1 Galeopterus variegatus
TTTCAAATTCAAGCCAGTGCTTTTCAACCAGAGATCATTTTCCCTCTGGGATATTTGATGATGTGTGAAGGGATGCTGCTAAACACCTGAAATGCACAGGACAGCACCCAACAAGATAATCATCTCACCCATCTATCAATAGTAAGAAGGTGGGAAATAAATAAAAATAAAAACAATTCTAGATCATCATTCCTTCAGCTTCAATATGCATAAAAGTCATCAGGGATCCTAGTGCACATGCAAATTCTGATCCAACAGGTCTCCTTTGGGCCCAGAAACTGCATTTCTGACAACATCCAGGGTGGTGTTGGTGCTGCCAGTCTAGGTCTGTGTGTCTCCTGTGCTTCCAGCACTGGCAACCCGCCACTCTAGGTCTGTGTGTCTCCTGTGCTTCCAGCACTGGCAACCATCATTCTACTTTCTGTCTCTATGATTTTGACTACTTTAAGTATTTTATATAAGTGGAATCATATGGTATTGATCTTTTTATCACTAGTTTATTTAATTTAGCATAATATCCTCAAGGTTCATTCATGTTGTAGCATATAGCAGAACATCCTTCCTTTTTGAG
>NW_007876450.1:0-571 GCF_000696425.1 Galeopterus variegatus
AAGTATCAAGGGGTGCAAGGACATCGTGGATACTCAATCTGATAACCAAGACAGCTGCTTACGTATCAAGGAGTGCAAAGACATCATGGATACTCTGGACAGAGTGGTGATTCACGTCTCAGGTGGGACTGACTGGATGGTAGATTTCATCACACTTCTCAGAACAGTGAGAAGTGTGAGACTTGTGAATTGTTTAATTCTGAACTTTTTCAGTTAGTATTTTCAGGCCATGGTTTCCCTCACATAACTGACACTGTGTAAAGGGAAACCGATTATGAGTGGAGACTGCTGTACGCTTACATCTTTTCAGATACAGTCAAGACTAAGAGCCAATGGTGAAGAAGCACAGATCTGCTACAGGGAATAGGGAAGTTGATACATAGTTGGTAAAATAAAACAAACTGCCTGGGGGGAATTGGCTGCAAACACTTCACACCACTGTTGAAAAATGTTTACTAACTTTTTGCTATGAAGTTGCAGCAAGGAGCATAAGAACACTCAAAGGAATACTTTGATGATCAAGAAACAACAGCTTTACAGATGTTCCCAAGATTAGAAGGTTAGTAAAACA
>NW_007876451.1:0-571 GCF_000696425.1 Galeopterus variegatus
TCTGTAACAGCAGAGCTGTCAATCCAGAAACTTTGTGAGACAAATAAATTACATTCTGATCCCTCCCCAGCTTTTAATTATGTTACTTAATAGTTCTACTACTGATGACCAGAAAATTAACACATATTATTGACAGTGCTATCGACATCTAATGATTGTTTTTCTTTATTAAATAACTAGTGGTTGGTTTTTCCTCTGCTTTTTTTCCCAAATAATTATGGATAAATTTATTCATTTCAAGGTTAACTTAAAATTTAACTTTTAAATGTGTACCATTCTTAGGGAAATGCTGGGAATAAGTACATGTAATTGGAATGCCTTTATATTTCTTTTTTTTTTTTAATGTGACCAGTAAGGGGATTGCAACCCTTGACATGATGTCGCTCACACTGCGCTCAGACAGTGAGCGCACCGGCCATCCCTATATAGGATCCGAACCCATGGCCTCGGCACTCCCAGCGCCGCTGTGCTCCCAGTGCCGCACTCTCCCGAGTGAGCCACAGGGTCGGCCCTGCCTTTATATTTCTTAAATATTAAAAATTAACCCATCACTCACAAATTTGTGCCGGGT
>NW_007876452.1:0-571 GCF_000696425.1 Galeopterus variegatus
CTACCTGACTTTAAACTATACTACAAAGCTATAATAAACAAAACAGCATGGTACTGGTATATAAACAGACACATTGATCAATGGAACAGAATAGAGAACCCAGAAATCAACCCACACACTTATGGCTATCTGATCTTTGACAAAGGCACCAAGCCTATTCAATGGGGTCGGGACTGCCTCTTCAGCAAATGGTGCTGGGAGAACTGGATATCCATATGCAGGAGAATGAAACTAGACCCATACCTCTCACCATATACTAAAATCAACTCAAAATGGATTAAAGATTTAAATATTCACCTCTCCTTTTAATCATTTCTTTTGTTCTCTTATTATCATGGTTGATTTATCTCACTTCAAGCTCTTTTCAACATGAAAAAGTGAACTACAACAGTATTTTGACACCAAACACTGATGGACAGTCGTACTTTTATAAGGCCACTCAGGAATCTCCTTTTCTGATCCTGCTGCCACTTCAGAATCCTACCTTTGCAGACACCTCCTGCTACAGACAGAGCCTTAGATCCCACCACCTGACATATGCACCAAGTAGACCTTCCAAGATTCGTTCCTT
>NW_007876453.1:0-571 GCF_000696425.1 Galeopterus variegatus
GTGTTTGAATACAAATATTCGTGTCATCTCAGAGTCAGTCTCCGTTGATCGCCTTTCTCTTGAGTATGGGTTGCATTTTCCTGCTTGTCTATCTTGTATTGGGGATTGTATTGTGGGCCTTGTGACTGATATGTTGTAGATCTGGGATTCTCTTATGCTATTCTGAATAATATTGAGTTTTTGTTTTAGCAGACACTTAACTTTGTTGAGTTTGAACTCTAAACTGTGTCTCCTTTGAGTTGGGCAACAGCAGCAGAAATCTCAGTCCAGGTCTTGTTGCCTTAGGTGGGCTGCTTAGAGTCTGTTCCATGAATACATAATTCAGGGAACCACCAGGGACTTGGGCAGGGTTTATACACAGACTTCAGAGCGTTCCCTCTGTGGCTGTCTTCTTTCTGGGATTTCCTCTTTCGTTTTCTAGCTGCTGTGGTCACCCCAATCTCTCCTCTGATTCTACAACAATTTAGACTTCGGTTTTCTATCTGAATATTAGCTGCCCCACGACACTTACTGGGGCCAGCCTCAGGCAAAAACCTGTCCAAAAGAGAAGAACCTCCATCAGAAACTCGCC
>NW_007876454.1:0-571 GCF_000696425.1 Galeopterus variegatus
AGAGCTTGAGTCCTAGGAGAGTTGCTTAAGACTCAGGAGAGTGGCCTGAAATCTGATCCCAGGGGACTGAGCACATCATATCTCAATATGTAAAGTGAAATAAGTGTGCTTCACTCATGGAGTTGCTGTAAGGATTAATTACAATGATGCATGTTTTCAGGAAGGCCAAAATTGGTTGATTGGGAGACCAATCACATTGAAGATTCTACAATAAAATATAACCAAATTTTGTGTAAATGCAGTTAATTTAATTACTAAAATGGCTGAGTGACCAAAAAGCACACTGGTTGACCTTTTTGTTTTGTGGTGAGTATTACACATGCCATTTTATAGATAAGAATACTGAGATTCAGAAAACAATGTAACTTGCTCATGAAGCAAAACTGGTAAGGAGCAGTGCCAGGGTACAAATCAGCCCAGGATTCTCTCCAGTGTGAAGGGCACACTTGCTTGTCATGCCTGGGGCCTGAGTGCACACATAGACACACACACACAAACATATATGTAGAACATACATAACACAGATACACACGGACATGCTTGCATATACACAAACGTGAAAACACAGAGG
>NW_007876455.1:0-571 GCF_000696425.1 Galeopterus variegatus
AGGGTTCGGATCCCACATACAGACCGGTTCCCGCTCACTGGCTGAGCGAGGTGGGGGCACAACACCGAGGGTTGCGATCCCGTTACCGGTCCAGTCTGGTGTGGGCGCGACACTGAGGGTTGTGATCCGTTGCTGGACACGAGAAAAGACAAAAAAGAAAAAAGAAAAAAAAGAAACATGGATATTTCATGACAAAAAGACTAAGGAGCACTTAGTAAAAGATAAATAAAAAGCAAATATATCTTGGAGGATAAGAAGCTTCTGCATCAGGTTTTGGATGTAGGACTTTGTTGGATATATTGATCGGGAATATCTGAGATAAAGTTTTCTTGTCTAAATTTTGCATGAAAATTTTGCATTTAATATTATCTATATTGCCCTACAAATCTGGATGATTTCTATTGGCTACTCAAAACTCTTCTTAGAAGTCCTGTGCTCACCTTCATTGGGGTAACTGTAGTGTTTCTGCAATTATCCCAGCTCTCCCTGCATCATTAATTGGTCATTCTCTGTTGGTTCTTTCCTAACGGTTAACACACATATGTAAAAATAATCCTGACTTGACCTCAGA
>NW_007876456.1:0-571 GCF_000696425.1 Galeopterus variegatus
GACAGGAATAAAAATCAGACTTTGCTGCTTAGGAGGTTGCTATTGGGAGTTGCAGCTACACGTAGAATAGATTATTGTCATTCATGGTAGTAATGTTCTATAAACCATGAACACAGGTTTAGGTTCCTGTGAGCCTCTGGTCACAACATTTTCAACAACAAATCAATACATACCCTGTTTTAAGTGTGTTTCTGTTTAAAGACAAACCATTTATATACATGACTGATTCATTAACATTGAATTGAAGGCCAACAGAACTCCTGCCTGAAAAAAGCAGGCACATCACGGCCTTCTTGTGCTTAGGAACACTAGACAGCACTTCAGCACTGCACATGGAGACCATTGTAAATGGTGAAGTTGCCAACAGAAAGCACAAAAATGCAAAAAAAAAAAAAAAGTGGCATTAAATACATGAGGAAAAAGACACTTGTTTATACTGTGAGAGCTGAACAGAAGGACACCTCATTCTACTTCAGCTGGAAACTTGTGTATCTGGGGACTCTATGTAGATGTTCAAATGACCAGGAAAGTGCTGCAAGAATGGATTTTGAGGTTACAAATAAATTTTAGC
>NW_007876457.1:0-571 GCF_000696425.1 Galeopterus variegatus
TGTCAGAACAGCCTGAAGCCCTCTGAGCTATCAGCCCTCATGGGCCTCATTCAAGATGTTTCTGCCAGCCTGAGTTTTCTCACCCAGGATTTGGGGGGCAGGGGTAGGTGGCTAGAATGTTCCAAAGGAAGCCCTGCAGTAACCTCAGAGCCTGGAGAGCATGGCTGGAAACCTGGCACTGCTACTTCCTAGCTGCGTGACCTAGGGTATGTCACTTCGCCTCTCTGGTCCTCTGTTTCCTTATACGGCAGGGATCATAATACCTCCTAGCATTAATGAAACTCAAAGTGCTTCATAAATGGTAAGGCACAATCCAAAGTGTGGCCTCTATCAGAGGCTTTGCCAAATCAGAAGGTAGGAAGGGCCTGTTTATTTAGAGCTTATTTTGATTATTATTTAGCTCATGACTGTTGATAACCTAGTATCACTACCAATAAATACATGTAAGAGGCAGATGGGGGTGGTGAGGAGGATGAGGCTCCCTGCCTGGTCCAGAAGTGGAATGCTCGTGTCACAGCATTTCACTTTTTACCACCCCTGCAGCCTCACATGCATCATCATACAGAGGCAG
>NW_007876458.1:0-571 GCF_000696425.1 Galeopterus variegatus
AATTTACCACTAAATTCCAAGTTCACCTCCTTTTCTAAACATGTCTCAATACTCTCTCATGGTGAAATATTTTCTCCCATTAAACCCTACTTTTCATACTTTGCATATGCTATTGTACTTGTGAGTTGACCGTGGCACCATATAGGTTTCAAGTTCATCATATGCGTATGGCACATTTTATCTCATTTTCAATACTTCAAGCAAGCTCAGATAACTGACACATGATAAAATCTGTTAGAAATTTGCAATAGTATCAGTAGTTTTAATGTTCTTTAAAAAAGACTGAGTGTATTTTACTTCTTGAAGAATAATTAAGTAAAAATAAAATTTAGTTCTTTAGACCATGAGAGTCATTTTATTCTGAATTAGGAATTAGAGAAATAAGCTATCATTAGAAATTAGGCAATTCTTAAGCTCTGAGTTAGTGTTCTATTGCTCTTGGTGTTTATTTATTTGTCCTTGAATTAATAGTGCTTTCTTAGATTTTTCTTAGAAAGTCAAGAAGTATGATTTGGGCAAATTCATTCATTTCCTATTGCCATGATTAGTGAGCTTTAAAAAAAATTCTCAG
>NW_007876459.1:0-571 GCF_000696425.1 Galeopterus variegatus
AGAAATTTCCAGCAGGATTTTCCCCTGCTGTTTAAATAGTGAATTGGGTATTGTGGGCTCTCCTGTTTATAGCAAAATCCAAATGAGACCAGAGACCTCATCCTGTTCCTTTTGGATCAGTGGTAGTCACAGGGGGAAACAGGTGACATACCAAAATTGGGTAATTTGAGGAAGTGGGATCAGGGTGTAGAGTGAAATTCCTAGGGATCGTGATGGGAGCAGCTGTTTCCATCCTGGTCCTGACAAGGCAAGGGAAGGGAGCAGAAACTGGAGACAGGCAAGGGTACCCAAATGGAGAGAACCACCTGGCAGGAGCTGGAATTCAGTTCACCTGTGGTGATACCTCCTCTCCTCCAGAAAGGTCCCAGGGGAATAGGCAGGCTCCCCACACCCCCAACCCCCCGTTGTTTGAGCCCAACCGGAAGCTAGATGGTAAAAGGAACTCATTGTAGCAGTTCATATTGGTCAACTTTCCCAGGCATGGATCTGGGTACAGAAGGATGGCAAGTAAATTTGGATGGGGAAATGGAAAATTCCAGCATAGCTGTCAAGTTAGTTTCTTTCCAGAGAG
>NW_007876460.1:0-571 GCF_000696425.1 Galeopterus variegatus
GATGTCAGAAAATAAAACTTAGGATCAGAAAATGGAATACTAAAAGCTTTTCGAGAAGAAAGTAAGAAAAAATGTTTTATTGTATTAGTTGTTGGGGATAAATGAAGCGTCAGAAAAAGGGAACAGACTTCAAAGCGACTAGTTTTACTAGAATGTTGCGTAGTTATCACACCAATGAATCATGACGTTGAATTTACTACCATCTGCTTCCTTTGTCCACTGTAATTGGCAAATTTCACAAAATATTATAAAAGGGGGAAAAAAGACAAGACTTCATTAAGCAAATTATCATATGCTGGTGACTTTGAGTTTCTAATTATTTTGATATCATTTTGGGAAGGTTCAATAAATTGACTTGTATAAATTACATAGAATGGTTTTATATTTTTAATTGTTATTACTGAGAAAAATAGTATACTAAATTAAATTTCTACATTGAAGAAAAATGCTGTTTTCTAATTTTCTCAAAGGTGCCCTGTGGGCTAGCGGGTGGCGGGGGCTGAAACGCAGGGTGTGGAATGCTGGGAGACCGAGCCTGCTGAGGTGGCTTAGTTGCTATTTCCATAGACTT
>NW_007876461.1:0-571 GCF_000696425.1 Galeopterus variegatus
CATTGCAGAGATCTTTTCCTTCTACCACTTCCCTCTTAAAGCATACAGGGAGGAACATGAACAGCATGGATATTCGCAGATCAAGATTTCAAGGCAATCAGTTCTGTTTGCCTGATTTACAGGATGAAGGTAACAATAGTAGGACGTGAACTTAATAGTTAATATTTAAAATAAATATTTTTAGGCCTAATAACTGGTTTGAGCCCTAGCTTTCTATTAACCACATTCTAACTCCCTGTTACTATCTCTTTCTATCACTATAGCAGACAACTTCAAGCACTCTAACATCCAAATTGTGGATATTCCAGAAGGGGAGGAGGAAGGAAAAGATATTGAAAACCTATTCAAGAAATAAGAACAGAAAACTTCCCAGGGGTAGGGAGAGATGCAGACCTTCAGGTCCAGGAAGCTCAAAGGTACCCGAACAGATTCAATATGAAAAGATACTCTCCAAGACACATTATAGTCAAATTTGCAAAGCTAAAAGACAAAGAGAATTCTAAAAGCAAGAAGAGAAAAGCATCAAGTCACCTATAAGGGAACCCCCATCAGACTAACAGCAGACTTCTCA
>NW_007876462.1:0-571 GCF_000696425.1 Galeopterus variegatus
GTCCCGGTCCGGTACGGGCGCGACACTGAGGGTTGCGATCCGTTGCCAGTCACGACAAAAAAAAAAAAGACAAAAAAATATATATTTTTTTACTTCAGTTTACAGTAGACTTCTAAAAAGATAAGTAGAAAGAAGAGACTGGTTAACAGATATCCTATTTCTCTGATTTCTACTGAAGTGAGGTAAAAGAGGTTGAGTTATATTAAAACGCTTTGAAACATTTTCAAGGAACCTAAATCACTAATAGGATCTTTCTTAGAGAAATACAAGACACACTCAAAACACTGACCATAACTTTTTATGAATGTTAGTGAGTGTAATTTTCTTTCTATCTACCAGAAACTTGAGTACCCTGGAGTAAGATAATATCTACAGTTAGGATCTGAGCTATGTTTATATGTACTTTTTTCTTTTTATCTTTCATATAAATTATTTCCAGATGAGTCATTCAAATTCATAGGACTGATCCATAGATTCCCAAATGAGATATTCCCCCCCCAAAAAAAATTTTCCCTATTAAAATATTTTCAGTTGTTAGTCACTGATACCAGGAAAAAAGTGAGATTAATTT
>NW_007876463.1:0-571 GCF_000696425.1 Galeopterus variegatus
AACCACAGAATCCTTCAGGACTGGAACCTTGAGATACATCACAGTCTCTTCTTCCCCACTCAACTGAGATTGCTGATGTCCTGGAGCAACAGGGGGTGGCGAGGAGAGGAGAAGCAGGTGGAAGTAAATGCTCTGTCTCTTGCTTTTTGCCTCATTCCTCATCTCCCTCCCCAGTCCTACAGCATCTGTCCAAATTCAACAGTGGAAACAATTTCTCTGCCTCCACATACAGGTTTTCCTGTTATGCCTGAATCCATTCTGTTCTCTTCAGTTTCCCACAGGGGCTAAAATTTTGATATTCAAAAGCCAGAAGATTCTTTTTCTCTGTTTTCTATATGACTAATTTCAACATATACCTTTTCTCAAGCCCCAGTCCAGAACTACCAAGCTGCTATCCACACCACAATTATTATCATCCAGTTTTAAAGAGCAGAGTGTCCAGGTGTAACAGAAAAATAGGGGAAGAGAAGAACATTTAATGTTTCAAAACTAGGGGGGGCCGGCCCAGTGGTGCACTGCCACAGTGCGCCGCTTGGGAGCACGGCAGTGCTCCCGCCGAGGGTTCGGATCC
>NW_007876464.1:0-571 GCF_000696425.1 Galeopterus variegatus
TCTAAAATATTTATCTGGCCCTTTCAGAGCAAGTTTGAAAACCATTGTTCTTGTAAATGAGTGAGAAAAGTAGTAAACAGATAAAAATAAATAATATATAAGATCATGTAGTCATGAACCCTGTAAAAATAAAGTTGGAGGATAGAGAATCATGGGGTTATTATTAGTCCATTACTGTTGCTTATAACAACAGAAACCAGCAACTGGGTAATTTGTGATAAAATACCTGCAATTGGGTAATTTGTAAAAAAATGAAGTTTATTACTTATAGTTTCTGAGGCTGGAAGTCCAAAGTCCAGGGAACCCATCTGGTGAGGGTCTTCTTTGGTGGTGGCTTTACAGCAATTCACGGGTCTCACATGGCAGAAAATGGTGGAGCAGAGAGAGAGATAGTTCCTTATTCACTCTCCCTTTAAAGCCCTCAGAACTATGCCCCTGAGTCCCTGACCACCATTATTAATCAATTCACTATGGCATGGTCCTATAATCTACCACCTTTTCAAGGCTCCATCTTTCAATTACCATAAAAGGATTTCCCGCCCTCAAAAGTTACAGTAGGAATTAAGTTTCT
>NW_007876465.1:0-571 GCF_000696425.1 Galeopterus variegatus
GGCTGGCCCGTGGCTCACTCAGGAGAGTGTGGTGCTGATAACACCAAGGCCATGGGTTCGGTTTAGTTAAAAAAAAAAAAAAAAGAAAAGAAAAGAAAAAAGAAAATGCATGTTAAAATAAGTTTTCTCTGAATTTCTTCACAATCTTTACTTTAATGGAATTTCTAAGTGTGTATTTATACTCCGATACGATTTATGAGCTTCAGATATCTGATGATGCCAATTATCTTTTTATTCATTTCCACACCATGTCAAGAATTTTATTGTGCAAAGATTTTACCTTTAAACTAAAAATATTCTGGAAGCCAATAGAACATTGTTTTGTTAGGATCTAATATTAAGTGCTTGCAACATGCCGGGTGCTGTTCTAAGTGCCTGTACCAGTGTGGGACCATTTCATCCTCACAATATCTGCATGATGAAGATAGTGTCTTCATCCCTATTTTCCATCTATGTAAACTGAAGAGCAGAGAAGTTAGACAACTTGTTCAAGGTCAGAAAGCTGGTAAGTAATGTGAGTTGAGATTTGAACTCAAGAAATCCTGCTCTAATCTGTGCCCGGAACCACTAA
>NW_007876466.1:0-571 GCF_000696425.1 Galeopterus variegatus
TAGCACGGCATCTGGTATGTTTTTGATGCTCAGTAAATATTTGTTGAATAAATGAATAATTGTTTCTTTTATCTAAATACAATCCACCAAGACAACAGATATATTTGTGAAATATATATGTATCTCATATATATTTGCATATGCACACACATATACACATATGTGTGTGTGTGTTTTCATTAAACTGTCTCGGATTCCTTCATACATATACAAGTAAATGGATGAGCTTGGAGAAAATTATGTTAAGTGGAATAAGCCAGGCACAGAGAGAGAAATACCACAAGTCCTCACTCATAAGTGGGAACTAAGAAACAAGGAAAGAAAGACCATAATAAAATGTTGAACTTTCAGAAGCAGAGAACAGACCTATAGTTACTAGAGGTGGGGAAAAGGGCAGGGGGAGGGGGAAGGGGATAGGAGTAATTGGGTAAGGGACCCAAAAAGTGATTATGATTTGTAATAATGAACATTCTAATAATATTGATTTAATCATCACATACTGTACACAAATACTGATAGTCAACTCTGTACACCATAAATATGTATAAATAAAAATAATTTTAAAAAATAC
>NW_007876467.1:0-571 GCF_000696425.1 Galeopterus variegatus
ACAGGGCACACAAGGCCTCCACACCAAAGGGGAGCTCTTTTTTTGTCTTTTTTTTTTTTTTTCGTGACTGGCAACGGATCGCAACCCTCAGTGTCGCACCCGCACCAGACAGGGACCGGCAACGGGATCGCAACCCTCGGTGTTGCACCCGCACCTCGCTCAGCCAGTGAGCCGCCGGTCTGTATGTGGGATCCGAACCCTCGGCGGGAGCGCCGCCGCGCTCCCAAGCGGCGCACTGTAGCAGTGCGCCACCGGGCCGGCCCCCAAAAGGGAGCTCTTTAGAGAGAGTCCAGGGTAGATAAACAGCATGCTGATATGCACAGAAGTAGCCAACCAACTTGGGTGGCCAAGATGTAAACCCAGCACCTGCATCTGAGCCTCACTTCTGTGTGTCACCATACCCCAGCAGAGGAAGCATGGTTATGAGACAAGAGGTGAACTTACCCCCACCCCCCACCCCCATGTGGGTGAAGAAGACTTCCTTTTAAGTCTGTGACCCAGGGATGATCTCCCCCACCACCTGAGGCCCACTCTGGGTCTGAGCCGGGGACAGTCCACATGGACATGTCTG
>NW_007876468.1:0-571 GCF_000696425.1 Galeopterus variegatus
TATGAGGTTGATGGGAGGGAGAGGGGAGAGGGAGCGGGGAGGGAGGATTCAGTAAAGGGACGCAAAAATCAATCACATTGATTATTGATAAAATAAAATTAAATTAAAAAAATAAAATAAGGGCCGGCCCGGTGGCGCACTGCTACAGTGCGCCGCTTGGGAGTGTGGTGGCGCTCCTGCCCCACATACAGACCGGTTCCCGCTCACTGGCTGAGCGAGGTGTGGGAGCGACACCGAGGGTTGCGATCCCGTTGCCGGTCCCGGTCTGGTACGGGCACAACACTGAGGGTTGTGATCCATTGCCGGACACGAAAAAAGACAAAAAGGAAAAAAATAAAATAAATAAAATAAAATAAAATAAAAATAAAATCTTATGTCTTAGTTAAGGACAGGTCAAAGTCAGCTAGGGAACATTTACTAATGTGCACTCGTACAACCACCACCATGTCAAAACTGTGTGGCAGATTATAAAAGATACGCACATACACTCCAGCCACAACACTGTTGGCATTCCTGCTTGGTTCCAAGAGTCAGACAGCCTGTTATCTTCATTCCTCCCTAAACATTGTTA
>NW_007876469.1:0-571 GCF_000696425.1 Galeopterus variegatus
CAACAGGTACATGAAAAATGCTTGACATCACTAACCAGGGAAATGCAAATCAAAACTACATTCAGATATCATCTCACCCCAGCCAGACTGGCCATTATCAAAAAAGACAGAGTAACAAATCCTGGTGACATTTGGAGAAAGCGGACTGTTGGTGAGACTGTAAATTAGTACAGCCATTATGGAGAAGAGTATTGAGGTTTTTCAAATAGCTACAGACAGAACTACCATATTATCCAGGAATCCCACTTCTGGGTATATACCCAAAGGAATGGAAATCATCATGTTGAAGGGATACCTGCACTCCCGTGTTCATCACAGCTCTGTTGACAGTAGTCAAGATATGGAACCAGCCTAAATGTTCATCAACGGATGACTGAACAAGGAAAATGTAGTATACATACACAATGGAATAGTACTAAGCCATAAAAATGAATGAAATTCTGCAATTTGTGGCAACACAGATGAGCTTGGAGAAAATTACGTTAAGTGAAATAAGCCAGATGAAGAAAGAGAAATACCACATGTCCTCACTCATATGTGGGAGCTAACAGACAAAGAAAGACCATAATAA
>NW_007876470.1:0-571 GCF_000696425.1 Galeopterus variegatus
TGAGTGACTTCTCTATTAGTTCCTGCAAGATCTGGTTGTTTAAAAGACCCTGGAGGTTGCCGAGAAGTAAGCACAGAAGACCCATGTGGCACTAGAGACTCCTCCCCACTCCTTGGACCTGGTGGAGAGTGCCAGCCCCCACACTTCTGCTCAACCACTGAGAGTGAGCCCAGAAGACCCAGATGGCACCAGCGACCCCTCCCAACTCCTTGGACAGATTCTGGAAAGGACCCAAGATGGTTTAACATAAACCATAACTACCACCACACCTACCGTCAAGAAAAGACAATTCACCACCACAGTAGCAACCAGAGCCACTCCACAGCCAACCTCAGTGTAACAGAAGTAGCAAACCCTCTACCAAATCCAACCTCAGCTTAACAGAAGAAGCAAACTCTCTACCAAATGACCAAACATCAATGAAAAAATACTAGAACCACAAATAAACAAGAAGAAATGACACCACCAAAAGAATACAGTGGTGCTCCAATGTCACACTCCATGGAACAGGGAATCCTTGAAATGTCTGAAAAAGAATTCTGAGGAAAGATCCTAAGAAAACTTAAAGAAA
>NW_007876471.1:0-571 GCF_000696425.1 Galeopterus variegatus
AATACATAAAAGTTGGAGGACACAATTCAAGCTTCAGGGAGTTTTGGGGGGACATAATTCAATCCACTACAGAGGGTGTGTTGACTGTGTGCATGATTACTCATGTCTATATCTAGGAAGACAAAGCTTTGGCAAAAGCACAGTCTCTGGTATCTGGTATAGTGGCTGGTATCTGTCAATTAGAGATCAATGCATGCCAGTGTCACTGCTCCCACTTTTATACCTGGTGGTGTTAAGTGACATAATGTCACCAAGCCAGCTTGGCAGATATAATTCTGAGAAAGTATCGTATCTATCCAACCTGGCCTCTAACTCTCGTCACAAGAAGTATGTGGGGAGAGAATTATGAGCCAGGCTGACAGACGGAAGATGTGGCTGGGCAGAAGGTTGCTGGAGGGTCAAGAAGTAGGAAGGACTGGGGAGTAGGTTACATCAGTTTGAGAATCAATGAGGAAAGCACCCATAGCCTTCAAACAAGTGCAGTGTTGTCTGAATATCTAAAATCATGTTTAAATTCAAGTGAAATAAAACAACTTAGAGTTGGGAGGGATCATGTATATCTCGCCACCTA
>NW_007876472.1:0-571 GCF_000696425.1 Galeopterus variegatus
TTTCTTCCCAATGGAAGAGTCTCCTTAAAACTCTTTATCATATTTTCTCAAATGTTTGCATCCATGCATACCAGTTCTGGAGGACTATGAAAGCAACAATAAGCTATTTTTCCCTCCATAACTTTCCCAGCTACCTTGCCTCAGATCCTACAATTAAACTACCTTTCATAAGTACAAATTAGGTTCAACACAGAATGCTTACAGGTACTTAGTATAAATGTTAATGATAGAACATTGCTCTTGCAGAAGTATTCAGCACTCATACAAACATAGTTACATAAAAGTATCACATCAAAATGTATAGATTCTAGACTCCAGAAATATGAAAATATTTTAAAATCCAACACTTTTCTTAAGGTCTCCCTTTTATGAAGTCAAATGTGCTTGTCCTCTACTAATGAAAACATCATGTTTAACCAGAAATAGTCAATAACTGTCATGGCTTGGAATGGAAGGAAATAGAATTTCTGTTCCCTTGTAAATCACTGCCACTCTTGTGGCCTCTAGTTTTCTGCCCCACTTTTTTAAGACTGTAAAACCTGATTCATAATTATTCTCCCTTCTCTGAGAG
>NW_007876473.1:0-571 GCF_000696425.1 Galeopterus variegatus
CTTTAAATGATCATCTTATGCCCTCACTCTTAAGACTTCTTGCCTCTGATTTCTCTACCTACATAATCTTCATCAACATGTTCTCCTTAGAGAGACAGACTCCTTTCATTTTAACTAAAAAATCGTCTACTTTCTGTAGAATTCCCCAATTTCCCTACACAATTACTGCTTCTGTTTTGTTTTCCTATAGCACTTTTATGTACTTCTATTAAACCACTTACCAAAATGCATCATAGTTATTTATTTATATGTCTATAAGCATCACCATTAAGGATAGTGTTATTTAAATTTTTATTCCTTGCACTTTTAAAAATATATGGCTAACATTTATGGATTGCTTACACTGTACTAATCACTGTATATACATTATCCAGTTTAATGTTGGTCACAACACTGTGAACTAGGTACTAGTATTATCCTCAGTTTATATATGAGCAAACTGAGGATTATAGGGTAAATAACTTGCTCATGGTGGCATGGTAAACAAGGGGAAGAGTTGGGATTCAAACACAGATTTCTCGGGCCGGGCCGGTGGCGCACTGCTACAGTGCACCGCTTGGGAGTGTGGCGG
>NW_007876474.1:0-571 GCF_000696425.1 Galeopterus variegatus
AGAGTAAAGGATCCTTATATAATGTGAAAAATGACAACCTAGTTCTGGGGTCTCAAATATCGAGATTTCCTTTAGTTATCTGCTTGATATAAGAATAAAATTGTCTTTAAAAAGTGAGTTTTTTAAAACTAATATTTATAGTACATACTCATACTTCATACTCAGCATGCCTCAAAACAAATTCATTATTTTTTTCCTCAAGCATCCTTCCCTTTCCCTGTATGGATGGCATCACTAGTTGCGTATTTGCCTAGATTAGAAGCTTCAGTCATTGTCACTTTCCCCCGTCCCTCGTTCTCACATTTACGAGCTCTCTCTCCCCAAAATTTCTTCCCCTTTCTTTCTTCATTTCATTACTGCTACCCAGTCTTTTTCATCACTGTTATTTTTTTTCTTTAATTGTTATTATAATCTCCTAACTGGTATTCTTCTCTTAAAACCTTGCCTCTTCAAAATACCCTCCACAGTTATACTTTAGAAAATGCCGAGCTGAAGCATATTGCTAATTTACAGAAATACTTCCAGTAGCTCAATATTGCCTATTGCCTACAGAACAAGTAAAGTCCAGATT
>NW_007876475.1:0-571 GCF_000696425.1 Galeopterus variegatus
TTTATGCAGAGTCTTATTTCCAGATTTGAAAATGTTTAGTCAGGTGTAATAGAAAAAAAAAAATCTCTCATTTATCTTCAAGTTTTTTTCTCTCCCCACCCTGCAATTCCCAGTCTGATGTAGGATTAGAAGCCTGCAGTAGGGGAGGGACCGTTGTTAGACATTTCAGCTATTACTCCTGGGTCTTACACTCCCTGTCTTTTATTCTGCTGTTCTTGGCTGCTCCAGGATTGGACAAAAGGGAAGAAAGACAGGAGAGATAAAGTGTGCTGAAGTCTCAGACAGTCGGTGTTGTCCACAGCCCTCCCTTGGTCCTCAGATGCCTTCAGTCATGGCAAACATACTAGGGCTGGCTGTTTTTCTCATGGCAAGCTTGTTTTTTATTCCTTGCCAGAGAATGCTATTTCTGTTGCTGGCTTTGAAACTAATTTACTATGTTGTGAGCTGCCTATGGAGAGGGCCATGTGGCAGAGAGCTGAGGGCAACCTCCAGCTCACAGCCAGCAAGACGCTGAGGACCTCAGTGTGATACCCACAAGGAACTGAATGCTGCCCACAACCACATGAGATTA
>NW_007876476.1:0-571 GCF_000696425.1 Galeopterus variegatus
CTTGGTGGTATAACACCACGCTCTAAACAAAGGTAAACAGCATAAACCACTGTTGACCTGAGCTGGCTTGAGATAGCACCTGTCATTTTGCTTCACTGTAAAGTTACTCTTTTCTCCCTCCCCCCATCCTATACTGTACTCTTTGGAAGAAATTTGCTATGAACAAGCAAAACCAAATAATCAAAAACCAAAAATAAAAAACATATTAATGAAGGAATGTCAAAGAGACATAAGATCTAATTATAAGAACTCTTAATGGCGAAACCTGGAACAACTAGAATGTGAAAATTAATAAAGTAGTATTGTACTATAACCTAAAATATAAAACAAATATCAGTGAATCCACACAGATATTGATAAGTGATTGAAAAAATAAATAAATATGGGGTGACAGATGAGTCTGCTACACAGAAAAATTCTGAAGAATTTATGTAGGTACATGTATTAGTACATTTCTGTTGCTTATAAGGAAATACCTGAAACTGGGTAATTTATAGAGAAATGAAATTTATTTCTCACACTTCAGAGGCTAGGAAGTCCATGGTCCAGGGGATGCATATGGTGAAGGCCT
>NW_007876477.1:0-571 GCF_000696425.1 Galeopterus variegatus
TAACTTTTTGAAAGTTATACTTTTATTAAGAAAAACAATAATAATTTATGAAATAAGGTTGGTCCCATCAGTAATGAAGAAAAGCAAGAAAAAGAGAGCAAGATTTACATATGTCAAAGGAATACATAGGATTTAAGATACACTACACTTGCTTGCAGCTATATATTTGCGAAGCACCAAGCATCCTAATTTCTTCCTAAAATAACTCCATTTACTCTTCATACTTAATCTAAATCCCTTCTTTAAGGCTCTTAGATTTTTCTAATTTAGTCTTTTTTTCTCTCTATTCAAATTAGAAAGCTATTGTTGCAATTCCTTGGTATGAATTTATTTTCTCTATCCTGCTGAAGTGTCACATAAGCAGTGTAGCTTCTGAAGAAGCATAAAGCGGGGGAAAAAGAGGCATGGCAGGACTGGTCCCTCAGGGGCTCTCACCCTCCTGAGGAATGTCTCACACAACCGGGTGAAAGTGTATATCCTTGAAGAACAACTTGGAAAGTAGTCAGGGCGATACTCAAGATCATCATTGCTGATTCACAGTTCTGCTTAGAGACCTCCCCGTCTTCTTTGG
>NW_007876478.1:0-571 GCF_000696425.1 Galeopterus variegatus
CCCCACTCAAAAGACACAGACTGACTGAGTGGATTAAAAAGATGGACCCCACAATATGCTGCCCTCAAGAAACCCACCTCACCTATAAAGACACACGTAGACTAAGAGTGAAAGGATGGAAAAAGATATACCATGCAAACAGAAATGAAAAAAGAACTGGAGTAGCTATTCTTATGTCAGATAAAATAGACTTTAAACCAAAAACCTTAAAAAAAGATAAAGAAGGCCACCATATAATGATAAAAGGATCTATCCAATAAGAAGACATAACAATCATAAACATTTATGCACCCAACTTAGGAGCAGCCAGATTTATAAAGCAAACACTATTAGACCTAAAGAAAGAGATAGACACCAATACTGTAATAGTTGGAGATCTGAACACCCCACTCTCCACATTGGACAGATCATCTAGGCAAAAAATCAACAGAGAAACACAAGACCTAAATAATACTTTAGACCAACTGGACTTGGCAGATATATACAGAACATTTCATCCAACAACATCAGAATATTGATTCTTCTCTTCAGCACATGGAACATTCTCCTGGATAGACCACATGTTAGGTCA
>NW_007876479.1:0-571 GCF_000696425.1 Galeopterus variegatus
GGAGCCCTGTTAGTAGTCTTGCTGGACTGAGGGTCACCAAGACCCTCTTTTCCCCTGCTACCTCCAGGCAAGTTCATAGGAAGAGCACAGCTGCAGCTTTTGCCAGCTCCTACTCCATGTGCTCACCAGGGCCAGGCTTGAAGCAGCCAGGATTTGAAATGGTAGGAGCTATCCTTTCTTTCTCTCATTGTGGCTTCTGCTGTCTTCATGCACTCCGTAGGTCTCTCCTCCTTTTCCCCTGAGCTCTAGCAGTCCCAGCTTGGCTTTCATTGCTTTTTAATAGTTGTAAATTGGTTGATTTGTGGGAAAAAGTGACACTGGGGATTGTCTATTCTGCCATCTTGAGCAGGAATCCCTTGAACAGATATTTAAACACCCATGTTCATAGCAGCATTATTCAAAATAGCCAAAAGGTGAAAGTGATCCAAGTGTCTATTGACAGATGAATATATAAACAAAATGTGGTATATACCTACTATAAATACTATTCAGCCTTAAAAAGGAAAGAAATTCTGGGCCGGCCCGGTGGCGCACTGCTACAGTGCGCCGCTTGGGAGCACAGCGGCGCTCC
>NW_007876480.1:0-571 GCF_000696425.1 Galeopterus variegatus
CCAAAGCAGAGAAGATTAAACACAGTTAAAGGTCTAAGTTCATTCTGCTTGTTCCATCCTGCCTGGGGTTTTCTCTCATCTTAGAGCTCAATGAGATGAGTATATGTAAAAGTAGAAGTTGAGGTACCAACCAGTTCTTGCACTTGGGCTGAAGATATCAGATCAAGTCCTCCCTGGTGTCCTGGCCACAGTCATATTGTACTAACTGTAAGCCATTCTTTTGGCTTCAAGAAATAGCTAGTCCACTTTTACTTTCAATCCTCAAAGCTAATTTCTTCAAATAGAATTTTGATTTTCCATTTTATTCTCAAAAATTTCTAACCGTATAAAGGGATGGCATAAAGCAATTGCTTTTAGCAATTCTCTTTTGAGCCTTAAAATTGTAAATAAACTAGTTACTGCCTGACAATCTCACTGATATCTGCCTCTTTACAGTTTTCCGTTTATAAATGGAGGTGGCAGTTGAAGAAAATGGAAAGAGGACAGTCCACATGCCCTATAAATCTCCACGTGTGTCTAAAATTCTCTGGATTTCTGAAGCCTTTTATAAATAATCCCCAGAGGCTCCATT
>NW_007876481.1:0-571 GCF_000696425.1 Galeopterus variegatus
ATCAATAAATAGTAAATAATGTAATGCTGATAGTGGCATGTGGTGCTAATAACTAAGAAGTCGACAGGTGGTCATAAATGAGTCTCTATTAACTGATATTTTAATTAGCATAATACTTAGTGTCTCTTCAGTATGATATAAAATTACTGTCTCTGACACGAGTGTTTGTGTTTATAGTTTGTAAGTGTACAAACTATTACCAAAATAATGCCTTTAATACACAAGCACTGATTTAGTAACAAATTAAAGAGAATTATTATTTACCATAAATACCATGCTTTATGCACTACATCAGTATTTAAAGTGCATATTGAGGCCCGGCCCGGTGGTGCACTGCTACAGTGCGCTGCTTGTGAGCGTGGTGGCGCTCCCGCCGAGGGTTCGGATCCCACATACAGACCGGTTCCGCTCACTGGCTGAGCGAGGTGCGGGCGCAGCGCCGAGGGTTGCGATCCATTGCCGGACATGAAAAAAGACAAAAAAAAAAAAGGAAAAATAAAATAAAATAAAAAAGTGCATATTGATGGCTTTATTTTTACAAGCCTGTGAATAATGAACAATTGCATTGTTT
>NW_007876482.1:0-571 GCF_000696425.1 Galeopterus variegatus
TTTGAGAAATCTCCATACAGTTTTCCTTAATGGTTGAAGCAATTTACAGTCCCACCAGCAGTGTAGAAGGGTTCCCCTTTCTCTCAAATGCATCCTCGCCAGCATTTGTTATTCTCTGTCTTTTTTATAACGGCCAGTCTAACTGGGGTGAGATGATATCACAATGTGGTTTTAATTTGCATTTCCCTGATGCTGAGCGATGTTGAGCATTTTTTCATGTGTCTGTTGGCCATTTGTATGTTTTCCTTTCAGAAAGTCTATTCAGCTCCTTTGCCCTTTTTTTAATCAAGTTATTTGGTTTTTTACTGTTATGTTGTTTGAGTTCCTTGTATATTCTGGCTATTAATCCTTTGTCAGATCCATATTTTGCAAATATTTTCTCCCACTCTATGGGTTGTCTTTTCTCTCTGTTGTTTCTTTTGCTGTGCAGAAGAATTTTAATTTGATATAATCCCATTTGTTTATTTTTCCTTTTGTTGCCTGTCTTTGAGGGTCATATTCATAAAATCTTTGCCCAGTCCTACTTCCTGAAGTGTTTCCTCTAGGTTTTCTTTTAGGAGTTTTACAGTTT
>NW_007876483.1:0-571 GCF_000696425.1 Galeopterus variegatus
TTCAATGATGATTCATAATAAAGACATCCCTAGATGTAAAACAAACTAACAAACAAACTCACGGGAATTTGTTACTAGTAGATGCACCTTAAGAGAAATAGTAAGAAATTCTTTAGACTGAAGCAAATGACCTGAGAGAAAACAAAACAAAATGGAAACAGAGTGTAGACTTATTTCTTGCTTCCAGTCCAGCATGTAAGGAGCTTGGAAGTTGTGACTTTAAAGCTTATTTGCCACTGTTTCTTTGACTTAGTATATCATGTTCAGCTTTCAACACAAAATAGTATCATACTAAAAGATTAGAAAAAAAAAAAAAACACGCACAGTTTGAAAGTCAGAACAGGCATCAGAAACAGGTATGGCAGGGATGTCAAAATAAACACACTAGGAATTTAAAATAAGCACAGTGAATATTCTAAAGGCTCTGACGGATGACTGAGACAGCACACAAGAACAGATGGGCAATGTAAGCAGAGAGATAGAAATCTAAATAAATAAACACCACAAATTAAAACACTGTAACAGAAATGAAGAATGCCTTTAATGGGCTCATTTGTAGAGTGGCAACAGC
>NW_007876484.1:0-571 GCF_000696425.1 Galeopterus variegatus
AGGATATGCAAACTCTCTAAAAGATTAGATTGCTAAAACTTCCAATGTTCAGCTCTTTTGCCATCACTCTTTCTCTTAAGACATAATGAAACCGGAGAGATCCTGAGGTTTTTCTAGTTCAGCTTTGAGACAAATGCTTATCTAAAAACAGTTGACCTGTCCTTTTCTTATAGTTGCATCTGTCTAAAGTTGGACCCATTCTCTTCCAATGCAAGGACTCAAAATCTGGGACTTAATCCTTCAAGACCAAGTACAGTGATTTTCCTTCTTTGGATTTCATACTTTAGCACAATGTCTGGCATATAGAAAATTCCAATTATGTATTTCCTGAATGTGTGCTAAATATATGTGTCTGAATATTTCCACAGTGTAGTGGATTGAATTATGTCCCCCCAAACTCATTGAAGTTTGAATTGTATGCCCCACGTTTGTTTTATGTATTAGAAACTTAGTCCCCACTGTGACTGTTGAGAGGGTGGGAAATCTTTTTATGGTAATTGAGAGGTGGAGCCTTGGGCCGGCCAGTGGCGCACTGCTACAGTGCGCCACTTGGGAGCACGGCGGCGCTCCC
>NW_007876485.1:0-571 GCF_000696425.1 Galeopterus variegatus
GGCCCCGACCCCCTTACTTAATGCTACAGGTTTGATCCTAAATCTCAATCACCCCGCACTCACCTGAGTTCTGACTGAGTGAGGTTGCAGGAAGTAGATTAGGGGTTATGGCCAAATTGATCTCATTAAGACAATGCTCTGCTCAGAAATGTCCCTGCTCAAAAACTTTCCAGTCTCCCTATTGCCCTCAGGACATTGTTCAAACTGGCCCTGAAGGAACACATACGAAATACTATTACAGATTCTTTTATATTACTTTCTACTTAAGTGCTCAGGACCCTCACTGTCAGGTGAGTTGGCATCCAATATACCTTGCAATGATCCCTCTTCCATGACTTGGCTCATATCAGTGCTCCCTGCCTGTGGTGCCCTGAATGAACTTTATCCCTTTCTGGATGTTTAGAGAACAGTGACCTGACCCATTGGTCTAGAGACAGAGCATTCTCAAAGATGTAGAGTGAGAGACAAGGTAGCTAGGAGGAGACAAGTGGCAAAGGGCCCGGGTCTGAGTGAGTACGGCACATGGGAGAGTGAAGATCTGGTGACACAGACACTGGAGTTTAGACCCTGA
>NW_007876486.1:0-571 GCF_000696425.1 Galeopterus variegatus
CTCAACAGAAATCTTCTATTCTTTCTTCGGGGCCCAGCTCAAATGTCATTCATTAACCCCCGTGATGGGTGATGTCCTCTTTTCCACTTTCTACTCCTGTAGATGCCCTTAATATGTAGTCCCCAAGCGGAGTAGTCTAAGGGGTCAAGGCAGGGGCTTTTGTTTTATTTTTTGAATATTCCCAATAGCCAAGAGACCACTTGATACATAGTAGAGGTTCCATGAATGTTTGCTGAATTAATTAATTAAATACTAGAGTTTGGAAGAAAAGGCAAACTTGAAAATCACTAGCAAAGACTATGCTGTGCCACACAGCCACAAGAGTAGCTGAGTTCTTAGAAGGAGAGAGAAAGAAAACGCAAACGGCCATGAACCCCGCCACAGCAGACCCTCAATAGTGTGTGTATGTGGAGGAAGATGAGCTCACAAAGGGAGCCACAGCTGAGCACAGGGCTAGGAGAAGAACTAGGATATCGCTATTTTGGAACACTGGCGGATACCAAATACTCCGGCTATTCCAAATCCATTTGAATGGTTCCCAATGAAGGCTCTTTCTCCAAGTAGAACTTTT
>NW_007876487.1:0-571 GCF_000696425.1 Galeopterus variegatus
AGGTCTCCCACTATTATCATATTCCTGTTTTATTGCTTTCTCTAGGTCTAATGGTGTTTGCTTTATATTTTATATATCTAGGTACTCCAGTTTGGGCACATACATATTTATAATTGTTATGTTTTCATGCTGAATAGATGCTTTTATTGTTACATAGTGACCTTCTTTGTGTGTTTTTAGTTTAAAGTCTATTTTATCTGATATAAAAGCTAACCTTCTCATTTTTGTTTTCTATTTGCATGGTATATCTTTTTCTGTCCTTTCACTTTTAGTCAGTGTATATCTTTACAGGTGAGGTGAGTCTCCTGAAGATAGCATATAGCTGGGTCCAGTTTTTTTAACCTAGTCATTCAGTCTGTGTCTTGTTTGTTATTAAGAGGTATTGTCTTACAGTTATGTTTGTTATTAAGAGGTATTGTCTTACTCCTGGTATTCTGTTGCTTTTTGTTTAGATGTTTTAAATATCTTTTGTTCCTTTCTTCCACTTTTATTCTTCTTCAGTGTTTGATGATTTTTTTTTGTCTTTTTCCATGTCCGGCAATGGATCGCAACCCTCAGTGTCGCCCCCGCA
>NW_007876488.1:0-571 GCF_000696425.1 Galeopterus variegatus
TGGTAAAGTTGTATCTCAGCCCCGTCACTTGTCACCTTTGTTCTCTGCTATTATAAATAATTTCAGGGCCACTTTTGTCCCAAAAGCTTGTTTTCATTTGGGAGGTTTTCTTTATGAAAGACACCTGCAAAAGTATTAGTGAATCAAAGGGTTGATGGTTTCAGGGCTTTCAATGTGATGCATGTTACCACATTGTGTCCCTGACTACCTTATGGCCACTCAGTTTTCCATTTCTAATCCAGTGCTGTATCTATAAAATTCCTGTCATATAGTGGAAAGTAAGTAGACCTTAATATGTAATTTAGAAAGTTTCTCTGTGTACCTTTTTGGCTGTGAAAAGTAGTTTTTATTTTATTTTTTATTTTTATTTATTTATTTTTTTTGTGACCAGTAAGGGGATCGCAACCCTTGGCATGGTGTCGCCCGCGCTGCGCTCAGCCAGTGAGCGCACTGGCCATCCCTATATAGGATCCGAACCCGCGGCCTTGGCGCACTCTCCCGAGTGAGCCACAGGGTCGGCCCTGAAAAGTAGTTTTTAAAATATTCACATCTTACACTCTCTAACTCAAAC
>NW_007876489.1:0-571 GCF_000696425.1 Galeopterus variegatus
GAAGCTATACTTTTTGAAACACAATTTTCTGTAGGTAAACTGAGAACATAAGATTCTATCTTCAAATGAATTTGGAAATATCCCCCCTATAGCTGATGGGAATTCCCAATGGATATTAAAGGCTCTGAAAAGTCCTATAAATTAAACAAAAAATCTTTCTAACTTTGTTTAATCTAGCATTTTCCAAATTTGTGTGTTCATGTGACCACAGAACTTCTTGAGTAGGACAAGAATTATCCCACAGAGCTAATTAATTGTGGAAATCTTTAGCAAAGTGTTAGGGTAGTAGTGATGTTGTTGGGGTGGGCTGGAGTGGGAGCTAGTAAGGGTCTCAGTTATCTGGAAATGTGCGAAATTTGAATGAACCCATTCTAAATTGGTAGGGGATTGGGTACAAGGCCAACCACCTGCCTTTTGTTTCCCATTTATTAGGAGGAAAATCATGTGGCTACAAGCAGCATGGAATGTTTCAGATAGACTTGCTTGTATTCGGAGCTCAAAAATTCTGTTGTGCCATCCCCCATCCCCCTTGAATGAAGTCCCCATGGTGACCGGGGATTATAATCCTCCT
>NW_007876490.1:0-571 GCF_000696425.1 Galeopterus variegatus
CTGATGACTTTACTTAGATCGATGAGCTTGGTCTGATGAGTTTACTTACGTCGATGAGCTCAGTATGATGAGTTTACTCAGATCGATGATCTCGCTCTGATGAATTTACTTAGATCAATGTTCTTGGTCTGATGAGTTTACTGAGATCGATGAGCTTCGTCTGATGAGTTTACTTAGATCGATGAGGTTGGTCAGAATAGTTAAGTTAGATCGATAAGCTTGGTCTGATTATTTCTGCTAGATCGATTAGCTTGGTCTGATGAGTTTACTTAGATCGATTAGCTTGGTAGGATGAGTTTACTTACATCGATGAGCTTAGTCTGATGAGTTTATTTATATCGATCAGCATGGTCTGATGAGTTTAGTTAGATCAATTAGCTCTGTCCGATGAGTTTACTTAGATCGATTAGCTTGGTCTGATAAGTTTACTTAGATCAATGTCCTTGGTCTGATGGGTTTACTTAGATCGATGTGCTTGGTCTGACGAGTTTACTTAGACCAATGTGCTTCGTCTGATGAGTTTACTTAGATCAATGAGCTCGGTCTGATGAGTTTTCCTAGATCAATTAGC
>NW_007876491.1:0-571 GCF_000696425.1 Galeopterus variegatus
GGAACACACATTTGCTGGGTCATGGTTTTGAAAATGTGGCTTATGCTGAGTGTCCTATGTGAGTTTGTAGTGAGGTGACATAAACTAATGGTAATTAATTCAGTTATTGAGATAATACTGGTGGCAAGCTCATTTCAGTGTGTAGGACTGTATAGGGTGGTGGTTAAGGACATCAGCTTGGCAGTGAGGAAGGCATGTTTGATTCTTGGCTTTGACGCTTCCTATAGAGTTGACTTGGGCAAGCTATGCCACCTTGCCAGTCTTTCCAGTGGGGATAAGAAGAGTATCTATGTGGCAGGATTGTTGTAAAGTTGGAATGAGATAATATAATGCACACTAAGAGCTAAGTACATTGAATGCCTGGCCCTTGGCAAACGCAGAATAAGTGTCAACTTATAAGAATAATACTAATAGACTTGATTTTTCTGAAAATTTCATTTCAGCATCTTCAAGGAGGTACTTTATTTGATCCTTATTTATAAAGATGGGAAAAAAAACCCCACAAGAAGGAAAAACCTTTATTCAACTGATCTTAAGCCCTGAAAGCAGGCAAAGCCTCTGATGTAAATTT
>NW_007876492.1:0-571 GCF_000696425.1 Galeopterus variegatus
CAGGTTTTCAACATGTCTTGAATGAAAAGTATGCCATGAATATATAAATGTTCATGTGTGTACACACATTAACCTTATCTGTATTGTCTGACAACAGGAGATTAGTTACATAAATCATGCATGCATAATATCCCATACAATGTAATACTGAACAGACATTAAAATATTGATACATGTATTCACTAACTTTTTAAAAAGGTCTATGAAGTTTGTTCCAACTATTCCAGTGAGCAATATCTTCCTTCTTTGAATATTACACAAACTATAAATTCTATACTATTAGCATGTATTTATTCTTTCTCTTTTTCTAGGAAATATGCCCCTTAAAACCTGGGGTTATACTGTATGCTTTTGCTGATTCACCTACTCTATTGCCTTCCTCCAATACCTGCATCTTATCCCACAAATAAAATACTGCTAATTTAGATTTGGGACTAAGTAAATACTAATTGATGTGAAATTTTATGAAACTCAGGAAATTCAAGGATAGAGTGTAAGAGAAACAACTTTAGCTGATTAACATCATTCTCTCTTTGTAATTTTATATAGACCTGACTTTGGAAGCTTAAAA
>NW_007876493.1:0-571 GCF_000696425.1 Galeopterus variegatus
CGGTAAAAAAGCCAAATGGCTCCTATCAATTGGTCCAAGATCTCCGTTCAATCAATTCCACTGTAATCCCTATGCATGCCCTCGTCCCTAACCCCTACACCCTCTTATCCCAGGTTCCAGCCTCCACTACTTAAAAGATGCCTTCTTCACCATCCCCTTAGATCCTTTCTCACAGGATCTATTTGCTTTCATATGGACTGACCCCAACACTCATCATTCAGAGCAGCTTACCTGGACTGTTTTACCTCAGGGATTCCGGGATAGCCCCCACCTTTTTGGCCAAGTGCTGGCCCAAGACCTCAAACATTTTCACTCTTCCCACCCACAGTCAACTCTCCTACAGTAAGTAGATGACCTTTTGCTCTGTAGTCCCTCTTGGGAACAATCACAGACTGACACCGCTTCCCTTCTTAATTTCCTGGCAGACAAAGGATATCGCATTTCATCTTCTAAAGCCCAAATATCCCTCGCTGAAGTTACTTATCTAGGATTTGAATTACCTCCTTCTCAGGAGGCCATCACCCTTAATAGGGTACAGCTTTTAGAGTCTCTACCCACTCCAAAAACTAAA
>NW_007876494.1:0-571 GCF_000696425.1 Galeopterus variegatus
CCAACCAACAGTGATATTTACTTATCATAGTTAGATATAAACTCTTGAAATAAAAAAAAAAAGGAAGGCCAATTTTTGGAAAAGTTTATTTTAATGGTATAATTTAAACTGAGGAGGGAAAATGAGCTAATATGAAAATGTAAATTGAAACTGCATGATTATATAAGAGGAGAATTCTAAGCATTTTAAACTCTACATTACTTTTAAAATAAAAGACATCAGAAGAAAAATAATACTAGATAAATATGAATAGCATTTCTAGACCTTTGAAAGTCATCATTAGAACACAGGGAGAAGGATGAGCAACAAAAGCAAAAATAAACTACAATGAAAGCCAAAATAAACAAATGGGATCATATCAAACTAAATAGCTTCTTCACAGCAAAAGAAACTATCAACAGATTGAAAAGAAAACCTATGGAAAGAGAGAAAATATTTGCAAACTCTAAATCTGACAAAGGATTAACATCCAGAAGATGTAAGGATCTCAAACAACTAGTTATACAGTAAAAAACAAATAAATAAATAAACAATCCAATTAAAAAGCGGGCATAGGAGATGAATAGACATT
>NW_007876495.1:0-571 GCF_000696425.1 Galeopterus variegatus
AGGCAGCATCCAAGTACTGGACAACAGTGATCCAGAGACCCTGGGATCAGAGGGAGTCTGAGACCCTAAGACCCTGAAAAAACAGACTGGCAGAAGACTGAAGGCCAAAGCAACAGCAAGACTCAAACCCTGATGTCGAGGCAGCTTTCCCCTTACACTGTATCCCTGATCCTCCCTGAGTCCTGCCCTTTACCCTGGCTTCAGTCAAGGTTGTTTATGCACTTGTCTAATTCTCACACTAGATTTTATATGACTTCGTTTATCCATCACTGTCCCTCCCCTTCTCCCTGTCTCCCATGGGTGCCAGAAAGACATACTGCATTGCAAGCCAGAAGCCTTAAGTCAGTCCTGGCTCTGCCAATATTAACTGAGCAACCTTGTGCAGCTCACTCCCCATCATTGATACTCAGTTTCATTGTCTGCGAAGTGGGGGGGCATATGATATCTAGGTCCCCCAGACCCTAAAGGTGGTCCCAGACCTTCCATTATTTACAGGCACTGTCCCTTCACCCTCCACTCTCTGGAAAAAAACAACCAGAGTTTTTCTTGCCTTCTAGTCTGTATGCAGTTT
>NW_007876496.1:0-571 GCF_000696425.1 Galeopterus variegatus
TTAATGGCTAACTGAAATTTTCTGCATGGTCTTAGTTACCCCAAAGATGGCCATTCTCTGGCTAAGGTCCCTTTCAATTTCTGTCAAAACATTTAATATCTGTTAAAAGGAGAATGATAAAAAATGCTGTAGCTATCTCACTGGTTATTTCTTCCAATGAATGTGATAGCAGCGTATGCAAAAATGGGATAGGAAAGTATGAAAAAGTGGCATATTGGCCTCCATGATAAATAGAACTTGACATCACATATTCTAAAATTTAAAATCTCAGTGAACAAGGCAATCCCTAGTGTTTTATTCCTTCCTCGGGGCAAAGGCTGTGTTGCACTTACACATCTTACATGTTTTACTGGGCCAATACTGTGATCCTGCAGGGGTTGTTGTAACTGACAAAGAAACTTCATTTCTGCAGAGCTTTTAAGATATTTGCATCTAGCAACTCGTTGTATCTCACCCCATGAGAGGGGTGGGGGACATGGTAGAGCAGGCGATCCTTGAGGGCCACCTCCAGGTCCCAACCTGTTATGTCCCCCTCTCCCCACTGCTCCCACACAACCCTCAGCTGCTTTGA
>NW_007876497.1:0-571 GCF_000696425.1 Galeopterus variegatus
CATGAGACTGGGTTGTGAGTGTTTGATCCTCTGTGTTTGTTCACGAGGATAGCTACAATTGTTTTTTCTAAATGAGAGAAACAAAATCATTGCTGAAAATTCCTCCGTGTATTATTTTTGTAAATCATAGAAAACATTAAAATTTCAAGATGATACAGCTCCATGCAATAAATGCCTGTCTGCTTCAGTCTAGTATGTGCATGAAACATACTTTTAATGATCAAGAGCTTCGAGCATTCCTCCTGGAGGAGCACTGTGGAAACACTCTCTCCAGTGAACTGGCTGAGTCCGTGCACAGTGGGGCTGGCCCTTCCTTTCCTTTTCAATCTTGGAGTAACACTGAGAGTTTATTTCTGAGGGTTCTCATGTGTAGGAATTTGGGTTTGGATTTGTCATCTTTATTTTCCCTTGGGAAAGAGCCATAATGTTATTTTGGGTTTATTTGTAAACAAGTCACTCTCTGGGCTACCTAAGTAAAGAGGCCCGGATGTCATCTAACCCCACGGAAGCAGCACAGGTGGGCTTGCTGGAGAAATCACTCCTGAGTATCTGCTTAGAGCGGGGTTTCTCC
>NW_007876498.1:0-571 GCF_000696425.1 Galeopterus variegatus
GCATGGTGTGGTCTGCACCACACTCAGCCAGTGAGTGCACCGACCATCCCTATAGAGGATCTGAATTCGTGGCCTCAGCACTACCAGCGCTGCACTCTCCGGAGTGAGCCATGGGACCGGCCCTGGTTCATTATTTTTATTTTTTTTTATTTTTTTTTTTATTTTTATTTTTTTTCCTTTTTGTCTTTTTTACTGACCGGTAACGGGATCACAACCCTCGGTGTGGTGCCCGAACCGCGCTCAGCCAGTGAGCGGGAACCGGTCTCCACATGGGATCCGAACCCTCGGCAGGAGCGCCGCCAGCACTCCCAAGCGGCGCACTCTCCAGTGCACCACCTGGCCGGCCCATATTTTTAAACTCCACATTTCATAAAACTTTTTTGCATGAACAGGATATGACCAAATTCCTTGCACCTTTATAACAAAAGGGACTCTTGATCCAGTTTCCTATAAGCCCTTCCCTATTTTCATATGAGACCTCCTTAGAATGGCCTTTAGTGTCCATATTTTTATCAGCATTCTGATCACCACCACTTAACCAGTTTCTAAGACATTCCAAACTTTCTTTGGT
>NW_007876499.1:0-571 GCF_000696425.1 Galeopterus variegatus
GATTCCATCCTATTTATTCATCCAGCATAATTGGGTTAGTCAGGACTCTACAGAGAGACAGAATCAGTAGGATATGTTGTAGATATTTGAGAGGGGATTTGTTAGGGGAATCAGGTCAGGTCACAAAGAAAATTTGACCTAGGTCCTACCCTCAATAAGCTTACAATCTAATGCTTATGCTACAATGTGCTTTGCAAATATTTCCACAACAGAAGTCATTGTATCATATTGAATACCCTGTCTGTTCTGAAACAATTGCTTCCTCAGGGTAGGATATACATCTTACTGCCCAGTGCCTAACAGGGTGGCTGGTGCAGACAAGGTCTCAGTAAATGTCTATTGAGGGAATCACCAATGAACACTGAATAATAGCCCTAGAAATCTGTAACTTTTGGTTACTTTCCATTTTTTTTCTTCTTGCAAGACGCTGTATTTTTATATTTTTCCTTCAGAGCCTAAAAATGTTCAAGACAAAGTATTCACCCCCAAATTTTATACCCCCCAATGCCTGTACCCTTACTCTACACACACACACACACACACACACACACACACACACACACACACACAC
>NW_007876500.1:0-571 GCF_000696425.1 Galeopterus variegatus
CACTCTCTGGCTTTTTAGCTGTGGACAGAGCGATGTGACCTCTCAGAGCCTCAGTTTCGCCAGCTTCCAAACAGTATCAGGATATTTACCTGGCAAGGCTGTTTTAAGGATAAATGGAGAAATGTATGAAGGCCCTGGCACAAAGCCTTGTACTCTATCCATGCTTGGTGAGTGGTGGCTGTTATCCGTGTTATCAGCAATGAGTATTAACTCCGTGATGAGGAACAGGGGAGATGATAAAGAGAAAGTATCTAGAACACAGCAGCTACCTGAGAGTTAGCTATTATTTATTTTTAAAGTATGTCACAGTGTGTGTATTTCTACATTCTGTAACATCATAAACAAAGAAAACTTTGCCTATTCACAGGCACTGTTGAAAGCCCTCGATGGGCCACAGACCATTGTCTCACATGCCTCTGATCCAAGGTGGCTCGTGCGTTTTAGAATGATTTAGGTAAGAGTGTCGCCATGCTTCCAAAGCATCCTGCTCCCCAGGCTGCCAGGTGGGCTGTCTGCCATCCCCCTGGCTGGTCATACCTTTGCAGGTTGGTGGGCATGTTTTGTGTGTGGG
>NW_007876501.1:0-571 GCF_000696425.1 Galeopterus variegatus
CTTTGGAACCACTTGGACTATTATTAATTTATATGGCAGCACTTTTCTTCATCTTCCTGGACATCTCCTGAGCATGGGAAAGAAGTCTCTCATTTTAAATTTCAGCACACGGCACAGCAGTTGCACATGATCCCTAAGACTAGGTCTTCCACAGAATTGGACATCATCCTTTTAGAACTGCAGCTGCCCTGCTAAGATTCCCAGTCTCATGTAATACAGGAACAGCTCAAACCCTAAAATGAGATGTTTTTCTACCCCCAAATATGAATATAACATCTGGGAGAGCAGAGGCCAGAGATTTCAAGAGGCTCTTTTCCTTCCAAGGAAGCTTGTCTTGGCATATGTAAATAGCTACTGGCAAAAGCAAATGGAATTTGGAGTTGTTCATGTTCTTTTAAGTCGCAGTTGCACAGGCCCTGGGTTCCAGTCCTTGCCTGATAGATTTTATTTCCTTCTACAATTTTAGCCTAAAAAGGTAGTCAGGGCCGGCCCGGTGGCGCACTGCTACAGTGCGCCACTTGGGAGCCTGGCGGCGCTCCCACCGAGGGTTCGGATCCCACATACAGACCGG
>NW_007876502.1:0-571 GCF_000696425.1 Galeopterus variegatus
GTGTGATTTCTGCACCCCTTGGTTCCGAGAGTATGGTGACCCCTGGCGGGCCGTTCACAAAGTGTGATTTTTTTCCCCCCCTGGCATGTCCTATTTCGGGGTTAGATTCTGTTTTTCCTGACAGCGCCGTCTACTGTGCGTGGGCGACAGTGGGGGGAGAGGGAGTGTTTTCTGGGACGGCCTGTGCTGGGAGGAGGAATTTGGTGAGGGGCTTCCTGGTTCCAGGACTTCACCTGGTCAGGCCCTCACGGAAGCCCTGTGGACCCGGCCCTGTGCAGGTCATGAAGCAGTGATAGACAATGTCCCTGCTCCCAAAAGAGGACTGACCCTAGCCCCCAGAGTGGGCAGCTGAGCAGAGCCCTGCAGGCTGGCTTTGGATTGGTTTCATCTGCTTTCCTGTTTGGGGTTCCGCCTCTGCCCTCCCCGAGCCATTAGCGTTCTGTGCAAGGGTTCTTCCTATGCACTAAATGAGCACCCTGCACCTGCCGCTTGACAGGCACAATTTTCACACACAATCCCATTTTACGGATGAGAAAACTGAGGCTTGCAGAGGCAAAGTGACTTGTTCAGG
>NW_007876503.1:0-571 GCF_000696425.1 Galeopterus variegatus
CTGTATAGCTATTTCTCAAAGGAAGGCATACAAATGGCCAACAGGTATATGGAAAAAAAGCTCAACACACTTTCATTTCATATCAGAGAAATGAAAATCTGAACTACAGTAAGATGTCATCTCACCCCAGTTAGAATGGTTATTATCAAAAAGACAAAAAGCAACAAATGCCAGTGAGTATGTGGAGAAAGGGAAACTCTTATACACTGTTGACGGAAATGTTAAACACTACAGCCAAAGCAGAAAACAAGCATTGACGTTCCCCAAGGAATTAAAAATAAAACTACCTTATGATCAGAAATCTCACTACTGGGTATATATCCAAAAGAAATGAAATCAGTATGTTGAAGAGATACTTGCACATGCATGTTTACTGTGGCAATTTTCTCAGTAGCCAAGATGTGGAATCAACCTAAGTGTCCATCAGGAGATGATTGGATAAAAAAAAGGGTTGTATATATACACAATGGAACACTATTTGGCCATAAAAAAGAATGAAATCATTTCACATACCGCAACATGGATGGACCTGGAAGACATTATTTTAAGTAAAATAGGCCAGGTACAGAAA
>NW_007876504.1:0-571 GCF_000696425.1 Galeopterus variegatus
TTGGCAGCCACCAGAAGCCAGAGGAGGCAAGGAACAGATGTGCCCCCAGAGCCTCTGAGGAAGGACGACCCTGTGGATGCCTTGATTTCAAACTTTTCCCTGCAAAACTGAGAGAGAATAAATTTGTTATTTTAAGGCATTCAGTTTGTAAAAATTTGATACAGCAAATATAGGAATCTAATATAGGAAGAATATAACTTAATATGTGGGATAAAGTAAAATAGAAAATAGAGGAAACCTTTAAGATGCTGATGGAGTTTGGATGTGTTGTCCCCTCCAAGACTCATGTGGACATTTGATCCCCAATGTGGCAGTGTTGGAAACTGATTGAGTCATTGAGGCAGATTCCTCATGAATGGATTAATGCTCTCCATAGGAGAGCGGGGATTAATGAGTGAGTTTTCGCTCTATTAATTCCCACGAGAGCTGGTTGTTTAAAAAGACCCTGGCACCTTCTTTCTCTCTCTCTTGCTTCCTCTCACCATATGATCTCCTTGTACCCATCAACTACTGCCACTTTCCACCATGAGTAGAAGCAGCCTGAGGCCTGTGCCAGACGCAGCTGTCCCAG
>NW_007876505.1:0-571 GCF_000696425.1 Galeopterus variegatus
TTGGAGTCGCCGGCACACTTGTCTATTGAATGCCTACTGAACATCTGTGATGTTTTCAGCAGTGATGCAGGTGCTTGGCAGGCAGCAATGGAAAAAATAACCCCAAGAGGCCTGAGCACCACCAAGCTTACGCTCTAGTGAGGGGCAACCAGACAATAGGGCCCAATAAACGATGGTAATCCACGCTCTGCAGACAGTTACAACAGGCCAAGAGGATGGGGAGGTGACATGTAACCTGCAGTTCAAAGGAAGAAAAAGACAGCCTGGGAATGTCGGGGAGAGAACGCCAGCTGAAAGAACAGGCAGCAGAAGGCCTGAGAGCTCGGCTCTGGGCCGGGGAAATGGAGCAAAGGAGAGGGGGTGGGAGGGATAGACGGTGAGCATGCTACCTGTAGCACAGTGTAGACACACCACGGAGGGCTGCAGTCCTTTGGGGTGACTGAGAGGTAGGGGACATGCTGTGATGTGGACTCTACATAGATCTCCCTGACTTGGAAAGAACAGACTATGGCGTTGTGGCAGGGCATTGGTGAGGGTCCTTACAGGGGCCTGCATGAGAGCGCTGGGGCTA
>NW_007876506.1:0-571 GCF_000696425.1 Galeopterus variegatus
CAGGGTGGAGCCCCTGTTGTGTGGAGTGAAGAGCATTGCTGGGATTAAACACCAAAACCGAATGAATTAACTCTCCAGTCCAAGCAAAGTACCTAAAACAAGATCTGGCATATTATGAGCACTTGATAAGTGTTACTTTTATTAATTACCTCCTGAATGTCACGTCTAAAAACTGAGAATGTAATAATAAATAGATCCCAAAGCAGTAATAATTTTCTATCACTTTCCAGTTGATAGGCATCTGAACCACCAGTTTGGGCTAACTGCTGTAACAGGGTGTGCACAGTGTTTTAGGTGGCACCTAAAAGTAAACCCCTTCCTCCCTGAGGGGGTCGAGGGAAGGCTTTGCAGAAGAAGCCGTGTCTGAGGAGGAGCCATGGGAAGGATGAATATGAGTTCAGCCATCAGATAACTGGTGAAGGTGGACAGTCCAGTCTAAGGCGACAACATATCAGCTATCTGGTGGTTGTAAAGAGCACTTGGGGGAACAGAAAAAAGTTTCATTTAGTGAGTGGGTAGGGTACTTAGGAGGATGGCAAGTAATGAGAATGCGGAAATGAGCAATAATGAG
>NW_007876507.1:0-571 GCF_000696425.1 Galeopterus variegatus
AGGGATCATCAAAAAGTTCATGGAAGGATTCATATTATATTTTAATTCAATTTTTCATGAACTTTTTGTATAACTTGATATAACCCTTGTATAACTTGATCTAAATCACAGAAAAAAAAAAAGTGCTAAATCTATTACTTGATCTTCTAATCCTAAAATATCCTGTAATAGTATATTATCTCCAGCTGATGAATTCTAGAAAATATGAAAAAATTGCAGCAAACACATTTAGTTTGTACATGTCTGAGAGACAGTATGTATTAAAACCAGAATATTTGTTTAGTTCTTTATTTTAAAAAACAAACTAAAAGCATGAGAACTAAGGACACACAGAGATTTTTAAAAAATGCTCCCTGGGTCTGCAATTGCAAAGTATTTAATTTAAATTATTCATATGTGCGTAAATAGTAATATACATTTGATTTCAGGTTAATTCTGTATTTGGAGTAAGAAACATACTGCCTCATTCACACAATGAGAAATAGACTATTGAAAAAGAGTCTTGGGCCCGCCTGGTGGCGCACTGGAGAGTGCACTGCTTGGGAGCACGGCGGCGCTCCCACCGAGGGTT
>NW_007876508.1:0-571 GCF_000696425.1 Galeopterus variegatus
TATCAGCACCGCACTCTCCCGAGTGAGCCACGGGCCGGCCCCTTCTTAACATATTTTAAATAATATCAAAAACAATCTTTTAATTACCTATGTAGTTACCATGTTTAGTGATCTTCATGACTGTAGATAAATCCAGAATTATACATAGTGTGACTTTCTTTTTGCTTGGGTGATTTCCTCCAAGAAATGTTAACATTTCTTTTAATACAAGCCTGTTATTGATACATTCATTTAGCTTTAGTGTATCTAAGAATGTCTTTGTTTTATCTTCATATAGGAAACCAATTTTTGCTGGTTAAATAATTTTAGGTTGATAGTTTCATTTCTTTCAGTACTTTAAAAATGTTTTTTTCTCCTGTCTTAATTTGCATTGTTTCTGACAAGAAATCTGTTAACATGGTAATTTTTTTCCCCAGTGTATGTACTGTGCCTTTTTTCCCCATTTGGCTGCTTTTATGCTTTTCTCTTCGTCACTGGTTTGAAGCAATGTGATTAAGATGTACCTTAATATAGTTTTCTTAATAATTCTTATGCACAGGGTTTGTTGATATTCTGATTTCAGTGATTTATA
>NW_007876509.1:0-571 GCF_000696425.1 Galeopterus variegatus
CCAATGAGGCATTTCTCAGAACATATCCCTGTCATTAAGCAACACATGACTGTATGTGAAAGCGCTCTGTAAAGTGCTGTGCAAATATTAATTATTAGGACAGACAAGCACAGCGTCAGCTGTCAAACTGCTTAAAAAGCCATAGGTCGACTGCCATCCACGCTCAGAGGCAGAAGTTGCATAGAAAACCATCACTCTGAAACATTTCAGTATGTGCTCTTTCTAGTTTCTGTATAACCAAAGGTACTTTTTATTCCCCAAATATCACTTCAAAACAGGTAAAAGTACAATGTCATGGATTAAAATATTAAGGCGAGGACTGAGGAGTCAATGAAATGCTATGTTTTTGGACACTCGGCCACCAAAAGCCCAGATATATCTGGTCCTGAGACCGTTCCTCCCGATGCCCGGATCATACCCTGTGTCAGATGAGAATGTCACATAAAGACAGGCACAGACAGACAGAGGCAAAAGTGCCCTGAGCAAGTGAAATGAAGAAATGGATGAACAAAACGAGCCGAGGCTCTGCTTGCTTCCCTTCTTGGCTGTTCTACACAGCCCTGCTCTCGAC
>NW_007876510.1:0-571 GCF_000696425.1 Galeopterus variegatus
GTTAAACTGAGATAACACATTAAGTTTCCTGATTTCCAGTCTAGTATTTCAAACACTTAATCATTACTTGTCCTTTCAGTCTCTAAAATTGCCAAAAGTCATATGTCCTATACAAGATTTGGAAAAGGTTATATTTCAGAAGAGGTTCCTTTAAAATCTATAAACCATTAAGAAAAAGAGTAAAAATCAATTGTAAGAGAACTCAAGTGACTTTCTTTTTTACCTGAGGATGTATGTCTGTTGTTCCATCCCAAAGAAGAGCAATATAAATGTTAAGAAAATATCAAAATAGACATTCCAAAAGTTAGGCATACTCTTTACTAATTCAAAATGCTTGACTAACCTTTTAACCACAGGAAATTTTCAACAATATTTTAAAAAATGTAAGGATTAGCCATATTAAGGCACATTCAGGATCATTTTGGTATAGATATCACGTGGAAGAATAGTTTTTCCTTTTGAAGGGTAATTTTTTACTTTCTTATGGCTGCTTTTCTCCTGACATAAAAGAGAAGTCTTCTATATGTCAGAGAATATGTTTGTTTGTTTGTTTTACTTTGTTATCTCCTCA
>NW_007876511.1:0-571 GCF_000696425.1 Galeopterus variegatus
AACTCATGGACAGAAAATGTATTTCACATTTATTGTTTTTAATGTGATTACAGAACATGACATGAGATACTGTGAAATGCATGTCTCATGAACTGCCTTTGAAGGTAGTATTAGCAAGCAATCCACTGGTCTGATGTTTCTAATGAATACAGAAACATGTTCAAATTATCTCATCTTAAGCATTTTAAAAAATGCCCTCACTTACTGCATATATCTCCATGTCTAATACTCTACTTCTCTACTTCCTTAAATGCAAAACATCTCATATATATTCTAATTTTACTGCAACCTATTTATACCTTTCATTGCTTCTTCAGTCTCATCCAACTGGGCCTCCATTTTCATCATTTAATTGTCAAGAATGATCCATGCATTGCGGAGTCTCAAAGACATTTCTTTTTTAAACATATTAAGTAAATTAAAAATAAATTAATTAGTCAACACTGCAAGAAACAAAAAACAAAACACAACAAACCCTCAGCTCTGGGCTGGGCTACTTTTGCTCTCACATAATCTCAGATAAATGTTCTCAGCTTTCCTTTTCTGTCAAACTTTTCTTGAATAACTGCTG
>NW_007876512.1:0-571 GCF_000696425.1 Galeopterus variegatus
CAATACTTAACCATTTACCTTTTTGCTGATCCAAATTACAATTTAGTGAGTGTGTTAATACTAGTTTAATATGTACAGTCTACAAAAAAGTCTTATGGAAATGAGGGTTGTCAGCAGATGATGGATTTCATTTACATGTACAGTTCACAAGATCAACATTGCACTGGGAACATGTATTTAGGCATTCTCATTTTCTTCATATTTACTTAACATTATAGAAATCTGTAATTCATATCTTATTATATTACTACTCATAAAGAAAAAAATCGACATTAATTTCTTTACTTTTACTTATTTGTTTTAACTTATTAAAAATTATGAGTTTATATTCTAGATACTGTGCTAGATTATACATACAGAAAAGCAATGTTTCTGTTTCAAAAGAGTCTCATGCTTAAATAGAAGGTAACAATTCAGCTGGACCTACAAAAATGAGCAAAGAAGGAGCTGCGTATGGAACAGCAGTTGTTCAAATAAATAGATTTGGGTACAGATCACAGATATGTTAGATGGATGAAATATAGGGTAAGAGAAGAGATGATAGACCACAAATAAAGATCCAAGGTATATC
>NW_007876513.1:0-571 GCF_000696425.1 Galeopterus variegatus
GTATGAATTCTTTCATGTTTAGCTAATTTTGAATGACATAATATTTTACTGATCCATCCATTTTGTTGTGTGTATCAATAGTTTGTTTGAATAGATAAACCACAATGAGTTGGAAATTTTCCTCTTGACATATAGTTGCTTCCAGATGTGACTATACTGCGTAAACCTAATATAAACATGGGTGAACAAGTCTTTGTGAGCAAATACAGTTTCATTTCTTTTTGGGAAAGGTCTAGGTATGGATAAGAGGACTAATACTGTAAGTGTATGTTTAACTTTATAAAAACTTTTAGTGTGTGTGTGTGTATAAGTATGTGTGTGTATATGTACATATATATAAAATATAATATATATAGACTCCTAATCTGTGACTTGACTTTCTTTTCATAAAAATTTTTTGAAGAACAAAAGTGTTTAAACTTTATGAAGTCAACTCTATTAGTTTTGTCCTCTTTTTTTGTTTTGTTTTGTTTCTTCAATCAGTTTATTTATTTATTTATTTATTATTATTTTTTTTCCTTTTTGTCTTTTTTTTTACTGACCGGTAACGGGATCGCAACCCTCAGTGTCG
>NW_007876514.1:0-571 GCF_000696425.1 Galeopterus variegatus
AAAGAAAAATCAGATGGATTAAGCAGGGAAGATGAGGAAAGCCTCTTTCTCCTTCTAACATGTTAGTTTTCAGTCCAATTAGATCTGCCCAATATTTTCTCTCTTGCTTGCACATAGCAGCCAAAATGGAAGCTATGGCTATGGGCACCAAACACATCAGGTGCTGGCTAAAGAACACTCTGTCTTCTAAGATGAGTGAGTGGATTAAAGACAGAATGTATTTTGTTTTGTTTTTGATCCTGTCAGCTTTTTATCCAGATTACTTTTTTTTCTCTGTCATATTTTGCCTTTTTGACCTTGGCATTCCTCCATTACTACTTCAGTAACCAGCCCTTGGCCATCCCTGTCATTTGTCCAATAAAAAGCTAGTCTTCTGCATTCCCACCTGTGTTCTCCTGGTGTTCTAGCCTTCTAGTCTACCCACTAATTTTGGCTCACTCTTTCCTCATCCAGACCTTACAGCTCAAGTGTAAGAATGAATGATTGCTGCTGACGGACCAAATCAGATTGGTGACACCTTCTTTCATCCTGTGGCTGAAATCCATTAAGCAGGATAAAAGGAACAATAGAT
>NW_007876515.1:0-571 GCF_000696425.1 Galeopterus variegatus
GGAAGTAGACCATTTCATCTAAGTTATCTTCATTTGTTGGCTTGAAGTTATTCATAATATTACCTTAAAATTCTTGTAATTTCTGGGCCAGCCCGGTGGCATACTCGATGGAGTGCGGCGCTTGGGAGCGTGGCAGCACTCCCGCCGAGGGTTTGGATCCCATATAGAAACTGGTCTGCTCACTGGTTGAGCGCGGTGCAGGCGCGACACCGAGGGTTGCGATCCCGTTGCCGGTCGTGGTACGGGCGCGACACCGAGGGTTGTGATCCTGTTACCGGTCACGAAAAAAGACAAAAAAAAGGAAAGAAAAAAAAATTCTTGTAATTTCTGTAGGGTTGGTTGTGATGTTTCCTCTTTTGTGCTGGATTTTAGTAATTAGTTTCTTTTTTCTTGCTTCTTGGTCAGTCCAGCTTAAGTTTAAGCAATTGCTGATCTTTTTCAAAGAGCAAGCTTTTGGTTTCATTGATATTTTCCTTTTTTCATTCTCTATTTTATTAATTTCTGCTCTGATCTTTTTTTTTAAAAGATGACCGGTAAGGGGATCTTAACTCTTGACTTGGTGTTGTCAGCA
>NW_007876516.1:0-571 GCF_000696425.1 Galeopterus variegatus
GTTTGGACCAAACACCAGTCTACTGTGTCTCTCACACTGCAGTGCACACCCATGAAGCTCGGGGAGCAGTTCCCTTGATGCCCCTCTCATTTGACTTGGGGGGAAGTACCCCTGCTTCTCTCCAGTATGAATGCTTTTGACAGAGAGAGCAGATTCCCCAGATCATTGACAATGACCCCCCAAAAATACTCCATCAAATCCAAAACTCCTCTCTGACCTGGTGTCCACATAAGGGTCATAAGAATAATCCTCCTTCCCAAGCCCTGCTTGGGTGATCAAGCATCTCACTTGGAAATGTGCGGGTGGTTGTCACCTTTTACTTTGGGGCCTCAGCTGAAACTGATCCAGGAAAAACGTCTTTGCACACTAATAATGCTATTAACCCTTGAAATACAATTTCCACCATCATGTTTTCCTACATGCAAATATAGTGTTTAGGGTTTTTTTTTTTTTAACTCTACAAATAATTTATCCACAAGTAATGGGCTATACGTGGCAGTACAGCAAATAGAAATAGAAAAATATACTTTATGCCTTGCACAAATACACAGTTTAATCATCATCATCATCA
>NW_007876517.1:0-571 GCF_000696425.1 Galeopterus variegatus
TTTTTTTTTATATTTCAGTCTTGCTCAAGCATTGACATTCTGACATAAAGCTTTTTGAGTTATTTGTTTTTACGCTTTTTTAGTACTCATTTTGGAGAAATTTGACAATCAGAAAAGCACAAACGAAGAAAATCATTCCAAATCCCACCACCCAGTGACACTCTTAATAGTTTTTATTTTATTTCTAGTCTTTCAAAGCGTTTAATCAAACATTATTTTTCAACTTGGATTTTTTCTTAATTGAAAGAAATATATTAGAAGCTTCTGTATTATGTAGATCGTATAATATAGTTGGTAAGAGTAAGAATTTTGGAACCTATTAAATGGGATACTAATTATAATAATATCAGGAGGATTTCTTAATAAGGTCTTTTACCTATCAGGCAGTCTCCTAGCACTGATAACAATTCTCTACTGCTTTGCAGTTTTGTGAGCTATTTTATGCTAAGATAAAATGTTCATCTCTCTTTTCCTTCCTTAGGATAAGTCCATAGAAAACTGTACTAAATAATCCCTATATCACTGCATTAATAACAAGCTGAAACAGCTTTCAAACAACCTCACTCCCTTG
>NW_007876518.1:0-571 GCF_000696425.1 Galeopterus variegatus
CAAAACTGAAAATTTACCTGGAGATAGGAAGCAAATGGAGAAAATAAATGAGAAGCTTGAAGGGTTGATTTCTTAATAATTAGGGTAGAATCAGTCTTACTTAGCATCTTTATAAAGGATCTGGAGGAGGCCTTATCAGAGAATTATTGGATTTAAATGGACTTTTCTTTTGTATAGCAGAAAGGATTTAAGAAAAGAGACTGCAGTTATTGATTTGTTAATGAATCCTATCTCTACGTGAGGGATTTTGAATAGCTGACTTTGGACCAATTTAATGCACTGTTACCATCCAAAGGAACTAAGTTGTGTGTGTGTGTGTGTGTGTGTGTGTGTGTGAGAGAGAGAGAGAGAGAGAGAGAGAGAGAGAGAGAGAGAGAGAGAGGGGTATAGGAGAAGTAATTAAAGGTGGAATCAAAATGGGAAATTTTGAGTTTTCAGTTAAGAAAACTATTGATAGTTTTCTAGGAGTAACTGAAACCTCCCCTAGAAAATTCTGACATCACCACCAATACTATGACAAGAAAAGCTTTTTCCTACCCTTTTTGTTACTAAACCAAGAGGGGGTTAGTCA
>NW_007876519.1:0-571 GCF_000696425.1 Galeopterus variegatus
ATCTTGGGTTGGCTCCTGTGTGCCTGAGAGATGGTGCCGAGCGGGGGCACCCGCCGGGGGGGAGTATGAAGAACACGTGGACTTTGGAGTGAGACAGAACCAGGTCAAAGTGTGCCCTGTGACTTTCTAGCAAGTCACTTACCATGCTGCCTTTCTCATCTGAGAATTGGAACACCTACCTTGTAAGGCTGGGGGGGGGGAGGACATTAATGCGCAAAGTGATGACATGGTGACTCGGTGTAGGTCTCCTTCTACTGTTTTCAGGGTGAGAGGAGGGAGAGAGGAAGAGGTAGTCTTCAGGAGCTTGGGGAAGTCTTGCCCAGGTGTCAACATCACTTGCTTCATGATCTTGGAAACTCCAGAGTTCCCACATGTCACTCTTAACATCAGTTCTTAAATGGAGCCATCCAGATACGCCTTCTGCAATGTGTACCCCGATCTCCCAGCAACTGGGAGAGATGTACAAAGCATGAGGAATAGGAAACAAGCTGCATCTGGACGTGGCTCAGTGGAGAAACTGTTGATCAAGAGGTTCCACTGCCTTGCACCCCTGGACAGAGAGGAAAAGCAA
>NW_007876520.1:0-571 GCF_000696425.1 Galeopterus variegatus
TGCATGATATAAATAAAACTGTGAAATCCCCTCACTTCAGTGCTGAGTTTGGACTTCACACTACAATAGGCAAACGGACTTATTACTGAGTGCCTATTCCACATCAGGCTCTGTGGTTGATGCTTTTATTTGTTTGGGGGAATATTTATTTTACACAAGAAATTACATCAAATATTTTCATTTTAAAAGGTTTTAAATTATAGAGATACCTAGAATAAAAAATAAAGATCAATTTTGTACTCTGATTCTCAAATTCCAGTCTCCTCCCTAAATAAAACTGATCTTTGTCTATGTATTCATGTACATAAGGATTTACTCATATACAAGACAGTTTTCATACAATAATGGTAGTACATAGTGTGTCACATTACACATTTGCCAACTTACTATGTCTTGGATATTTTTCCACTTCAATCTATATAGATCTATCCCAAACTTTTAAAACTACTACAAAGTATTCCACTGTATAGGCAAGCCATAACTTATTTGACCATTTCCCTGTCAATGGACGTTTGAATACTTGTCACTAATTCACTTTAAAAAGAATCCTGCTATGAGCATTCTTATATAT
>NW_007876521.1:0-571 GCF_000696425.1 Galeopterus variegatus
GCCAATTAGGTACCTTGCACATAAAACAATTACATAAACAGACATGAACATATAAACGTGACATACAGCTTACGCACGCATATATGCAGACAGAAACAACAAGAACAAACAAGGATCTTATAAGTTTTGTTTAAGATGTAAATAATGCTTACTAGTAAAAAGGACAGTCAGGTTTAGATTGTGTTTTTTGTTTTTTGTTTTTTTCTTCAAAAAGACTTACTGGCGAGGCCTCACCCTGCCTTAAGGAAAGCAAGATAACAAATTTACATTGTAAAGCAAATAAAGCAAAACAAATTCACATTGCAAGCCTTTTCAAAAAGATGGAGAGATTTTCTTCCTTTTAAGAAAGTAGCATAAAATTTTACCATAAAATTTTGTGAAAAAATTGCATAAATGAGACTAAAAGAGAATTTAGAAGTCTGTTTAAAATACCAAGTGGATGTGAAAAATTTGAGATCATCTAATTAAGCAGGTAAATCTTAGTCTATATTTTTGTTTCTCAAATGAGTAGAGCTCAAGAGCTGAGCCAACAGTTAGAAATGAAATCATTTGACTCTTGAGGTTTTAAGGA
>NW_007876522.1:0-571 GCF_000696425.1 Galeopterus variegatus
TCCACTAAACACACGGCAGATGGGACATGCGAAAGGATTAGACTGAGATGCCCAAGAATGCCGAGGAGGCAAGCAGGTCAGGGGAGGCTTCCCTGAGCTTGTGGCCCTACCAGCTGGAAGACTGGATGGTGGCTCAATTTTGGAAACTTTTGATTCCCAGACCCCAGCTGATGGGGGCTTTCCCACCAAGTGCAAGCTAGAGCCAGGGCCTGGGATTTCTTGGCTAGTGTGTGCCAGATGGCTCAAGAGAGAGAGAAGTTCCCGGGAAGAAAGGGAGAGGAGGGGAGGGTGAAGCTTCAGGAAGGAAAAGCTGAAACGTTCTATGTTCCTTGTGGATTTTAAGGATTACAAAGGTTTGTGGTCTGTCTGTCGTATCAGCCCTGTCACAATTTTGCTAGGATTTTTTGTTGGTATGAATGTGTACCTAGCTCCCTGTTTATTTCTTCGAGGACATCACCCTGAAAAATAAGAGTTTTCTTATCCTAATATTAACAGAATTATTTTGATTTCGTTAGTGAGATTGTGGCAGACAACAGTGTACCATCTCCTGGTTCACAGGGGATTTGCATTG
>NW_007876523.1:0-571 GCF_000696425.1 Galeopterus variegatus
GGGTCAGGCAGTGGCTGGAAGCAAAGCTGTTGTCATCAGAGACACCTGGGGTTGTGTCTTGCCTCCGCCCCCTTTACCTGCACAATCTCAGGTGAGCCGCTTCACCTCCCTGAGCCTGAGCTTCTTCACCTGTCAGAGGGGCTGGGAGGAGCACCTGCCTCATCGGGTCCCTAGGAGGAGCAGGGTGACGTACGGGAGCTCACAGCACAGCCCCGGCGAGTGGTGACGATCATTGCCCCGTCATCCTCCTCCTCCTCACCTGAGAATCATCACTGCACGTTCCTGGGGGGCATCGAGTAAGATTTGATAAAGGGAGAGACTTCCTATAAAATGAGCTTAGGGTAATCTTTCTCAGCATGTGGTGTGTAGACCCCCTTGGCCCAGGAAAACCAAGACAGAAATGGCCACCAGCTCAGGCACCTGAGTCTGGAGCTCTGAGGCGGGTCCCTATTGATTCTCTGTGACACGGGGGCTGGGGCACTGGTGAGTTGGGGGGTCTGGGGATTAAACATGTCCAAGGATACCACAGGCCTCTGGTGAGCACCACGTGCTGGGCACAGCGTCTCTCTCC
>NW_007876524.1:0-571 GCF_000696425.1 Galeopterus variegatus
CTGGATTCCAGCTGAGGTGGTGTGCAGGAATTGGGTATTGATGATTGACAGAACCCACAAGAGCAGAGGCTGTGAATCTGTAAATACCGACTCGACTCTACCGACTCTACTTCGGTTAAACAACTAATTTGTGTAAATTTCTTTCTCGTCATGTTTCCACTTTCACTTTGTGACTGCTTGAGAATCTCCAAATTGTCTTGAGAGTTTAGGAGTTAGGTAAATTTCTACTCCTACTTATGTGTTTCTCAAATTTTTAATGCACCTGACTCCTATAAGTGAGAGGCAAATTCCAAAGTACTCAGATTAATATGTAATATTTTATAGAAATTGTTAAATATATTAAATTCACTATGAAAAAGCCCACAAAATAACAATTAGATGAACAAAAGTTTCTAATAACACCTAGATTACTCCTAAACAAAGGAAAACGAATGCACATTTTGTATAATGATGAACATGATTATTTCATGATAACCCTTTCAAAGAGGACTATATATCTCTTAGATTACATTTTTTTTTCCTTTTTGTCTTTTTTCCGTGTCCGGCAACGGATCGCAACCCTCAGTGTCAC
>NW_007876525.1:0-571 GCF_000696425.1 Galeopterus variegatus
TATATAAAAATACCAGGTGGGAATAAGAATTTGTAAATGAGAGATGCAGACCAGGACAATCATGAAAGACAATGGGCTGTAGAATCAGAACCAAGCAGCTAAGTCACTCTCAGCGGTATTAAAATAAGGACATTGTGGCTTTTCCGAGCTCTTTTTTATCTTCATTTTAATGCCGTTCTCACCTCATCGTGAAGATTAAATTGGATAATATGTACTAGAACACTGGCTCTTAATGGATATTTAGTAAATAGTAGCACCCCTCCCATGGGACTTCAGAGGAGCCCTGGAGCTGGCTAGAAGGGGAGGAAGGTCTCACGAAGGTATTGGGGTTTGAACTGGCCCTTTAAAGTTTTGGTAAATACTTGTTATTAGATGGATCAAGAGGAGGATGGAAGATATTGCCATCAGATATGGGGAAGAAGGTGGGATAGAAAAAGGCAGAGGTAGGAGGGGCAGCAAATATTCAGATTCCTCCTGTGGGCAGATGGTCAAGAGTGAACTCTTAGTTCTTCAGAGAATGTAGGAAACTAGGTGAAGGCCGAGCTCTGAGCTCTGGCAAAGGTTTGGAACA
>NW_007876526.1:0-571 GCF_000696425.1 Galeopterus variegatus
AAACTGTGTAGCAGTGGTAATCCTTTTACTGTAATGGTGTTATTTTCAAATGCTTTTACTTCATTGGTCAGACATCACAGATGATAATCTCTCCAGCATGAAAAGTCATTCAATTGTAATCACAGTTTCTTGGGAAATTTGAAAGTTCAGAGGTCTTTACTTAAAATGAGCCATTTCGATGATGCAATTTTTCTTTCTCTGGTCTGTCTGTGTATTGAATTAGACATTTGAGGTTCAGAAATGGTCAGGTTGAATGTTTATCAATTGGATATAAAAGATGTACCACCCATAAACCACTGTTGCTAATGATATTGTCTCTATTTTATAGTTAGGGAAACTGATGTTCAGAAAGATTAAAGAACTTATGAAAACCAAGCAGGTATTAATTGGCAAATCTAAGAATTGAGCCCTCACTTCATAAATTTCAAGTCCAGTAATGTTCTCTCTGTATCATACTGTCTTCAGCCACATTCTACCAATCATTAGTGTGAAGTTAGACTGAGATTTAGGAGTTTGTGTTAATACTAACCTGATTCATGGTTAAATTTCTATGGCATAAGTCAGAATTAAA
>NW_007876527.1:0-571 GCF_000696425.1 Galeopterus variegatus
GTTGTTTAGATCAAAAATTCTATTGGCATTTTCATTATCATATTAAAATTATCAATTAACTTGAAGAGAACTAATATATGTTTGGTACTTGTTTCCTATCCATAATACAAAATATGTCTTTCCTATTTGTTCGAGTCAATCTGCTTTTGTGACATGCAAATGTGTGTGTACCTGCATGAGTGTGTATGTATTTTGCCTTGATTTTTACTTTTTATTTTGAAAGCATTATAGCCTCATGAGAAGTTGTAAGAATAGTACAAAGTGTTCTGTGTGCCTTCACCCAACTTCCCTCAATGGTGAAATATCATATGACTGTAATACAATATCAAAACCAGATAATTAATATTGGCACATTACTGTTGACTAGACTGTAGACTTTATTCTGTTTTCATAGTTCATTTAATGTAGGTGAAAAAATTTTAATTTGAATTTATTTGTGTGTATGTGTAGCTCTAATTATATTCTGTGTATTGATTCATGTAACCAGCACCAAAAACAAGATACAGAATGTTCCATTTCCTCAAAAAAGTTAAGAAAGCAACCCCATTTATAATAGCTACCAAAAAAAAAA
>NW_007876528.1:0-571 GCF_000696425.1 Galeopterus variegatus
TTCCAGGGTTCTATGACTCTGCACTTTTTTCCCACCCTACTTTCTCCCGTCCCTCCGCGGCATGGCCGCCCCTGATTGGGTGACGGCTCCCCCACCCTGTTCTCTCTATATAAGCTCCTGTCCCCTCGCAATAAACAGAGTTCCGGCTTTGACCGCTCTCCAGGCTCGGAGTCTCTTTCTTTGCCCCCGGGGCCGAAGCGCAGAGGGGGTCGGGCCTGCGACACTCACCATCCCGCTCAGCCCCACAGGAGGTTATCGCCGGCTGGTCCGGGATCCCTCCTCCCGCCCTGTGTTGTTGGTCCCCGGTAACGAGGCGGTGGCGAGAGACCAACAATAGTTAATATTCAGAAATACCACATAAATTACTTTGGCTTGGCAATCAGGACTGTTATTTACAGCTCTCATACTTAGCATATTATCACTTGATTTTTGTTAGTTATTTTTTCCCTTTCAATTTTTTTTCAGGAAACATTTTAGATAACAAAGTTATAATGATTTCAAGATGAACTCTGAGCTGTGACATTTGTAAAAAAGTAAATATGAATTATAAAATTACTGTTTTACTCTCCAT
>NW_007876529.1:0-571 GCF_000696425.1 Galeopterus variegatus
TACACAGTGATCACACCTATGTTGAACCCCCTCATCTACACACTCAGAAATGCTGATATGCTGACAGCTATGAAGAAACTGAGAAAAAAGCATGTGGCATTCTGTTGCTTTATTAGAGGATGATCAGAAAATGTTGTAGAAAACATAAACTTTATTGGGGAACTCAACTCAATTTTGCTGATTTTGGTATATAAGAGAATACCATTTTGATGACTGGTATAAAAGAGAAGACAGCATAAAAATGATAATGCATCACTCTTGAATATAGTCGGGAGTCATAGGTTGCTTTCTTGGGTGTTAAATATTTTTTATTTTTTTTTATTTTATTTTTTTAATTTTGTCAATATACACTGTATATGATTATTATGGCCCGTCACCGACACCTCCCTCCCTCCTCCCTCTCTCCCCTCCCCCCCAAGAATGTCCTTTCCGTTTGCTTGTTGTAACAACTTCATGGAAGTATAGTTGTTATATCTTCTTCCCCATCCCACCCCCCCCTCCGGTTTTTTTTGTGTGTGTGTGTGTGTGTGTGTATGTGGGTGAATTTGTTTGTTTGTTTTTCTTTTTTTTT
>NW_007876530.1:0-571 GCF_000696425.1 Galeopterus variegatus
TTGTGATAAGCACCTGCTCAGTAGCAGATTCACTGAATGCTCATACCCCAGAAACCCACGACGCTACTCCCTCACTCTTCCAGGTTCCTGCTGGGAGTTCACTTCACAATGACCTTCCCCTGCATCTCCCCCATAGCGCTTATTGCCCACTGCCATGGCTGCCCTCCCTCTTTTACTGATTTATTGCCTCTTCACCCATCTCCCACTCTGGAATATGAGCCCCAGGAGCACAGCAGCTTTGGTCCATTGTGTTCACTGTTGTAACCCAGTGCTACGAACACCGAAGGCACTCCAAATACACTTACTCAATGCATGAACAGATTCTCACACACTGTGAGGCAGGCATTATTAATACCTCAGTCTACAGATGAGGAAATCGAGGCTCAATGAGGGTAGGCGGTTCGCCCAAGGCCTCACAGTCCTGTGTGCTCCCGCTACATTGGCCTTCTGCTCCGCCAAACGCGCCCAGGCCACGATGCTTTCTGGGTCAGCTCCTGCCCCCACTCGGTTCCCCCTCTCCCTGTGCCTCACTCAATCCTACCCATCTTTTCGGTCTCAGCTTGCTCAGAGG
>NW_007876531.1:0-571 GCF_000696425.1 Galeopterus variegatus
TTTTTTTTGGCAGCTGGCTGGTGGGTGGATCAGAACCCTTGACCTTGATGTTACAATATGGCACTCTAACCAACTGATCTAACTGGTCAGGCCTCTCTACACCTATTAGAATGGCTAAAATTGAAAAGACAGACAACACCAAGTGCTCAGAGGATGTGGAATACCAGGAAATGTCATTCATTGCTGATGGGAATGCAAAATTCTACAGCTGCTTTGAAAGACAGTATGGCAGTTACTTACGAAACTAAACATTTTCTTACAATATGATCCAGCAATCGTGTCCCTTGGTATTTATCTAAATGAGTTGAAAAACTTATGTCCACACAAAAACATGCACATGAATGTTTATTGCAACTTTATTTATAATTGCCAAAGTGTGGAAGCACCCAAGATGTCCATCAATAGGTGAATAATAAACAAACTGTGGCACACCAGACAATGTCATATTATTATTATTATTATTATTATTATTATTATTATTATTGAATCATAATTGATTATACATATTTCTGGGATTCAATGTTGACATATGTTGATCAAGTCAATATTACTAGTATGTATATTGTTACAA
>NW_007876532.1:0-571 GCF_000696425.1 Galeopterus variegatus
CAGCAGCTCTCCTCTTGACTGCTCTGTGACCTTGGACAAGTTCCTTCCCAGGGAGCACTGATGTGGCTGCGTTGGGCAGTTCTCCCAACGCTAACATTTAGGGGCCTGGGATTCTGCCATTGATCCTTCTGAAGCTTCTTTATCCACATCTGTAGGGCAGGACCAGAGAAGACCCCCAGCCCCATCAGGCTCCATGAGTCTCACTTTTGAGGTCCCTAGACCCCAGGCTCACGATGGGCTTCGTAGGAAAGGGGACTGTGTTCTCTGCCCACCCCCTACCCCACATCTTCCTCCCACCACGGTCTCATGGGCAGCCAATAACTGTAGAACTATGATTGCCCAAAGTTGCTTTCTAAATGACCAGGAGGGCTGAGTTTCTGAGGAAGGAAAAAACTGGATAATCAATAAAGCCAATTACAAAACCTCCTTCTTGTTCTGGTCTTGAGGGAGAGAAACAAGTTCAACCTTCAGGGTCTTTTGGCCCCTGGAGCACCCCCTTGGCTTTCCAGCAGCCTTCCTGCCTTCGAGCGGTCAGGGCGTTTTCTCTTAGGGTGACCAACTCATCCTAGTG
>NW_007876533.1:0-571 GCF_000696425.1 Galeopterus variegatus
AACAATATAAATGGGTACAGTACAGTGGGAACTTTATGTCTCACCTTTTTGGGGAGAGGGAGATTGTTTTCATCTGTAAGAAAGATCATTGCATCTTGCAGAGCAAAAGCAAGTTGTTATTCTTGTCTGAAATCTGGAGTGAGAGTAGAAGGTTGTGTATGGATGTTGGCCAAAGGGGTGGCTATTTACCTATTTGTTAGTTTTAAGAGGATTCTTCTCTATTCTGCTCTGTGACTTTGGGGCTGAGAGTCTGTAAAGGACATTTCCCAATCTCCCTCACCAGCTTCCTGTTAGGTCTGTAAGTCAGAAACACTAGTGGAGATTTGGAAGGTGGGAGAGGAGCTCCCCCTCAGTTCCCATCAGCATGATTTCAACACGGGGAGATGGTCGTCTCTGACCTTCACATGTCCGAACATCTGTGGGCTGGGACCATTCTCCAGAGGTCCAGGACGTGTGAGGACACCTCATTCCAGCTCAGGGTTTGGTAACATCATCAATCCTCCAAAATCATGCAGTTATTCTGCAGTTATTAATTTCTGGGTTACTCTAGAAACTACATTTTACTCTTTCA
>NW_007876534.1:0-571 GCF_000696425.1 Galeopterus variegatus
AATTCATGGTTAATTTCCCAAGGAAGGAATGCCTTGCTCTTGAGGGTTCCGGGAGATTAACTCCTTTGGGGTCTCTTACTGCTCAGAAGAGATGGGCTTTGAGTAATCCTTTTGCAGCTCTGTCACCCAGGGGAAGAGAGGTGACAAATCCATATGAGGCAAAGCAACAAAGACCCTCTCTCCCTCTGAGGAGAGGGGAGTAAAACAGTGTTCAGGTTTCTGAGAGCACATAGCACTCAGGCCACAGCACTGTGAGAAGGAGGCTGGGGCATGCAGAGCCAGGCCCTTGCTGGGGGTGTGAGGTCTGAGGGGCCTGAGCACAGGCAGCCTGGATCCAGGTCCAGGAACCACTTGTCACATTTACTGTATGACCTCAGGCAAGTTGCTTAACCTCTCTGTGCCTCTGGCAAATTCATCTGAAAAAATGGGGATGACGATATCACCCACTCCTGACCCTGGAAGGAGACAAATGCTCATGGGAACGAGGATCTTTAGCTGACATGCTAATAAGCTTTCCAATGACGTCATAAGGTGGATGTCATTGTTGCCATTGACACATGAAGAAACTGAG
>NW_007876535.1:0-571 GCF_000696425.1 Galeopterus variegatus
TTTTTTGTTTTTGATAGCTGGCAGGTATGGGTCTCCAAACTCACCATCTTGGTGTTATAAGGCTGCACTCTAACCAGCTGAGCTAACCAGCTAGTCCTCCGTGAACTTTTTAATGTGCCTTCATATTAGATTTATCCAAAATCATATGGGTGATCTGAGAATAATAAATTATTTTGAAGCAAAAAAAGGTAGAATATTGACTGATAAGTATGAATTGATTCTAAAGTTAATAGAAAGTAGGAAACCCTACCATGTGCTCTCAACTTGTAAACTATCTTAAGACATGTTAAAGGAGCTAATACATCTGTGTGGGTGGCCAGAACCCAGATATACAGCAGGCTTCTTAAAAAGAAAATCAGCATAGCTGCATAATAAGTTGAGACATATTTAGACACTATAAATTATTTCTCTTGTTCAACCTTACACATAGAAAATATATTTAGAATCATATCACAGCAAAGAAGTTTGCTGACTTAGTCATTTCCAAGACAAATGTTTCCAATTAGTCTTTAAAAATTTGGAGAACAATTTCACTTCTTTACCATCAAGTCAGTAAAAATGAGAGAGTACT
>NW_007876536.1:0-571 GCF_000696425.1 Galeopterus variegatus
TATAATATTTAATTTCACAATAGCCTGTGAGGAAGAAGTGATTATACCTATTACATAAATGAGGAAATCAGAGTCTTGGAAATAACTTAATATTTAGAAAATATAAATGGCATCTCTAACATTTGAATACATACTTGTCTGTTTTAAATTTTGCTTTCTGTTATACATCATAGTTTATAATGCATCTAAAATTAATTTGCACAGCGAAAATGAAAATATATATATTCTAAGGAAATCTTCAAATAAAATGCATGTAATCTACAGTGCTGCCCTCCTGCAGAGAAAATATGTAGAGTCTGTGTTGGGGGTTGGTTGTGTGGGAGAGAAAGCATGCATTTTGGAATTAGAAATTAGTGCCTTAATACTCATTTCCAAAAATCTCAATGCATTTAAGCTGTTAAAAATTTTGTTGGTTTTGTTTTCATGAACACAATTTTGGAAAAAAATGTGGCCATAACCCACCTTGCACTCCTTTCATTTCCTCCAGTCTGTGGAATCACATTGATCGAATACTAGAAGAGTTTTAATCTAATGTGGCATAAAGTAGATAATTAAGTCCCAGGTTTTTTTT
>NW_007876537.1:0-571 GCF_000696425.1 Galeopterus variegatus
AAACATGTCAGCTGTTTCCATTTTGGGTTATTATAATTAAAGTTGCTTTGAACATTTATGTATGGGGCTTTGTGTGAAGTTTTCTTTTTTTAAGTTACTCTGGAAAAGAATAGGAGTGCAATTGCTGGGTCATTGGGTAGTGGCAATTGTTTTTCTTTTTTGTCTTTTTTTCCTGACCGGTAAGGGTATTGCAACCCTTGGCTTGGTGTCACCTGCACTGCGCTCAGCCAGTGAGCGCACCAGCCATCCCTATATAGGATCCGAACCTGTGGCAGGAGCTTCGCTGCGCTCCCAGTGCCGCACTCTCCCGAGTGTGCCACGGGGTCAGCCCAGCAATTTTAATTTTATTAGACAACCTGGCTAGTGAAATAACCTGGTTGCAGGACCAGAACATGGATGTCTGTGCCCCCACCATTCAGGTCCCCACCTGAGCCCAAGTGGCAACCACACAGGACATGCATTTCATCCACTTGTGGAAAGTCTGTGGACCTGGGCATGTTCAATGGATTAAGAAATATCTCAGCATTCATGTCAGTGCCCTCACAGCTCTAGGCTTCTACCTCAAATTGTG
>NW_007876538.1:0-571 GCF_000696425.1 Galeopterus variegatus
AAAAAAAAACTATATATGTGTGATGATGACTAATTACACGTAAATAATTGTTTTTATTAATTGTTTCAATATAATTTTAATTGATATATAGCATACGTCTAGAAAAGGGCACACATTATAAGTGCACAGCCTGATGAATTTTCACAAAGCGAACACAAAATATAACCAGCATCCAGGTCAAGAAAATAGAACATTATTAGCGCCCTCGAAACTTCCTAGGCCCCCTATGATTACCCTAAGATGACCACTGCTGAATTCTATCTCCATGTTAGTTGTGTCTGTTTTTAAACTTTATTCAAAAGAGTTGATACAATGTTGTAATATTTTATAGCTTTGTCTTAATTTCTCTACTTTTGTCTTGATATCTCATAGTTTGTCTTCCAGGTTTGTTTGTATTTTTCAAGATTATCTTGACTATTCTTGGCTTTCCCCCCATTTCCATAGAAATTTTAGAATCATACAAATTCTAGAATTTGTATAAGAGTGGTGTTATTTCTTTAAGTGCTTGGAAGAATTCACTGGGAGAAGTCATCTGAGCCTTGTTTTGGTACTTTAACCGGTATATATATAT
>NW_007876539.1:0-571 GCF_000696425.1 Galeopterus variegatus
CACCAGATATAGACATACATAATGCAACAAAACATATAAGAATGCAGTAACTTTGTAGTATTATTTGAAGTCAGGTAGTGTAATGCCTCTGGCTTCATATTTTTTTACTCAGAATTGCTTTGGTTATTTGGAGTCTTATCGTTCTATATGAATTTTAGGATTTCTTTTTTCTATTTATGTGAAGAATGTCACTGGTATTTTAATAGGGATTGCATAGAATCTGTAGATCGCTTTGGGTAGCATGGACAGTTTTAGAATAATTCTTCCAATCCATTAACATGGAATGTCTTTCCATCTTTTGGTGTCTTCTTTAATTGCTTTTAGCAGTGTTTTGTAATTCTCGTTGCAGAGACCTTCTACATTCTTGGTTAAATTTATTCCTAGATACTTTATTTTTTTTTGGTAGCTATTGTAAATGGGCTTGCTTTCTTGCTTTTACTCTGCTAGTTTGTTGGTGGTGTATAAAAATGCTACTGTGGTATACATACACCATGGAATACAACTCTGCCATAAATAAGAATAAAATACTCCCATTTGCAATGACATGGATGAACCTGGAGAAACTTATGTT
>NW_007876540.1:0-571 GCF_000696425.1 Galeopterus variegatus
GCCTATTGGGATCTCCTGCCATATATTGAAACATCTATTTCCATAGTTCCTAGAGAGGTGGACCAGACAGACCTTCTATTTCCTTTCACTTCCTTCAGGAATGAAATAAGCATTTGACACATTTGTTGACCAACTGTCCTTCCGTGTTCCACCAACAGGAGTAAACGGGCCAGTCGGGTGTGTCCATGCAATGCAACTATCAGTTATAACCCAAGTGAATTCATGTCCTTTTGTGACTTTGTTATGTCCAATATTATGACCCACTTTACTCCTGCAGGATAAAATGGTTTCTTTGCAACTCAAAGAAGGAAAGTCCTTCAGGCCGAAGTTTAAGGGAAGAGGATCTTTTTCCAAGATTGGTCCTTCAAGCTCAAAGTCTCCAGAAATCTGGTAGGTATATTTACCCCATATTCTATGTCTTATTAGAAAAATCTTAAAATATCAAGTGTTTGGGATAGTTCAAGCTCTTTGGAGCTTTGGATTACAGCATTTCACGAGAGGAACAGGGTCATCTATAAGAGGAAGTCAACACGCATCAAACCAGAGCAGTGGGAAAATAAAAAGGAGTAAG
>NW_007876541.1:0-571 GCF_000696425.1 Galeopterus variegatus
AATTGTGATATAAATAGACTAAAGGATGGAAAAGAAAAAGTGTTTATTGGGAGGATGGAGCAGTAGGAATCTTGATCTCATTTATAATAAGTAGAAGTCAGGAGGTTAATAACTGAAATTGCTATACCAAGAACAACACTGTTCATGCATTGAATATGTATTGATACTTACTATGTGCTAGGCATAGTTCTTGATTCTAAGAATACAAGCAAGAAAAAAGTCTCCATTCTCATGAATCTTACATTCTAAGTGGGAAACAATAAACACACACACGAGCAAAAAGAAAGCTGAACAAGACACTGATGATAAAAGAGCATCTATTTTCCACCGAATACGTTAGGGATACAATACTTCTTTGATGAGTGACATCAGAACAGGGAGAAGACTGCAGAAATAGCCTGGACCCAATCATATAGGGCTTTACAGGCATTGAGAAAGGTTTTGGGGTTTATTCAAAGTGAACTCGATTGGACTTGGGTTAAAACTCTGTGGATGTATAAAACTGTTTTCCAAATAGGACCATAACAATGTCTCCCATCCCACACACTTTCTACAGTGTGACTTTGACATG
>NW_007876542.1:0-571 GCF_000696425.1 Galeopterus variegatus
GGCAATCTGGTTTCAGAACCCCCAACTTTATCCACTGTTCTGACAAGCTATGATCCCACTTTTGAGATTACCAACTCCTGATGATGCAATATCACAGTCTACCAAGGAGAGCATGGCAGCCACCCCAGAGGCAACCACTGAGGGCTTCCAGGGACCAGGCTCTGCACTGGATGTTCTGACTAGTGTATTAGTCAGGGTCCTCCAGAGAAACAGAGCCTATGTATGTGTGTGTGTGTGTGTGTGTGTGTGTGTGTGTGTGTGTGTGTGTGTGTGTTTTGTGTTTATGATTTGTTACAAAGTATTGGCTAAGGTGATTATGGAGGCTGAGAAGCCCTGAGATCTGCCATCTGCAATCTGGATACCCAGGAAAGCTGGTGGTGTATTTGGAAGACATGAGAGCTGGAGGGCTAATGGTATTGATGGCATAGATTCCAGCCAAGGTCTGAAGGCCTGAGAACCAAGACTTCTGAGGGCAGGAGAAGAATGATGCTCCAACTCAAGCAGTCAGATCCAGTTAATTCCTCCCTTGCTCTTTATTCAGGACTTCAATGGGTTGGAGACTGCCTTTCCA
>NW_007876543.1:0-571 GCF_000696425.1 Galeopterus variegatus
CAAAAGAATCTGTTTTTCTGGGTTTCAAAAATCTAAGCTCTCTGAATTGTGCACTTAAATTATATGTTACACATATTATATTATTAGATTTTATGTTATCTATATTTTGCCAGAATAAAAAAAAATTTAAAAAATCTAAGCCCTGAAATACACTGGACATAAAATACATATATATTTTAAACTTTAAAAAAATTTTTTTTTCTAAATTTATGTTGTCATTACACAATGTAAACATTTTTCTGTGGCCCTTTATCAATTTTTCCCTAACCCCTCCTTGGACGTAATATTTTTGCCATAACCAGAAGATTGGAAGAACGAGTGGTGATGGAAGCCCACGTGCCTTGCCTCAAAGGAGATGGTCTCTGGGCTGGAGAATGTGAAGAGCATACCTGCACTGTTGGTGGGACTGCAAATTAGTACAACCACTATGGAAAGCAGTATGGAGTTTTCTCAAACAACTACAGGTAGATCTTCCATGTGATCCAGCAATCCCACTTCCGGATATATACTCAGAGGAATGGAAATCATCATGTCGAAGGGATACCTGCACTCCCGTGTTCATCGCAGCTCT
>NW_007876544.1:0-571 GCF_000696425.1 Galeopterus variegatus
CAAGAAGGCAGTTCAGGACGAGTGAGTGTGTACAGGTCTTGATTGTACAACCCTATGAGAGTTGATTTTTTAATATGTAGGTGAATAGAAGCTCCTCTGGCTGGAGCACACTGTGCTCTGCTCAGAAACAGAAAATGTCAGGTCTTTTTTTTTTTTGTGACCGATAAGGGGATTGCAACCCTTGGTTTGGTGTCATCCGCACCGTGCTCAGCCGTGACCAGTGAGCGCATGGGCTGTCCCTATACAGGATCCGAACCCGCGGTGGGAGCACCGCTGCGCTCCCAGTGCCGCACTCTACCGAGTGAGCGATGGGGTTGGTCCAAAGATGTCAGGTCTTGTAACACTGGAAAACTACGTTCCCAGGTGGACTGTGTGAGTATTCAGACTTCTGCCTGCGTCGTACTGTGAGCCTCTGCCCCTCACATGCTAACGGATTCACACACGGGGAATTTCCTGGTCTTTGGGGACTTTTTATTTCCTGCAATAGACTTAAAATCAAATGGGATTAAGGAATCACAGAATATCATGGTGTCTGATCACAGGCAGGGACCAGGTACCTCTGATAACCTTT
>NW_007876545.1:0-571 GCF_000696425.1 Galeopterus variegatus
TAAAAACAACAATTAGGATATTTTGTATTTTTTGCATACCTTCCTTCCTCTGTGATAATTGCCAATGAAGGGATTAAATGGTTCACTAAGTACTGAATTCAACATCCTAATACCACAGAGAACAATCTTTGCTAATTGAAATGTGATGCATTAGCTGCTTAGCAATACAAAGATATTCTTTATTTTTCTATTATAAATGTGTACTGGTGAATATGCCTAAATGTTATGCTAATTTCACTTTCAAATTATCATGGAAATAACATTAAACTATTTTTTAAAATGTTCAACCCTTTTAGGTAAATCAAATATATGATTGCAAGAGTGTGTGATATATATGGATGACATTTGTATATGTTTACTTATAACTATATGTAAATATTTACATACATGTATGTGCCTAAATGTATACATATATATGTTTATTGACTTATGGATCATGTATAAAATAAAATGAGTGAGAACATGTAGGAAATAAGGTAGACTTTATCTCATTTCCAGTATGGTTGCAGCTGTACTGCATATAGACCACACCAAGCTGACCCTTGCCCTGAGCCCTACACCTCACGAGGCC
>NW_007876546.1:0-571 GCF_000696425.1 Galeopterus variegatus
CATCTTTATTGCTTTAATTTTGATCTACATTGTATAAACACATTAAAGTATGAAACTTATAGCTTATAATAATAGTAAAATGAAACTTATATACCCACCAGCTAAGAAATAAGATATCCCCTTCATATTAAAGGCTTTCTTAGGAATCTTGTCCCATTCACATTTCACTTCATCATTCACATCTGAATTTTGTATTATCTGTTCTTAAAAACTAGTTGATTTTATCTATTTTATAAAAGTGCTTGACTTGATTTAATTACATGTAATCTTCTGTTACTTACTTCTGTCCTACTGCATTATATTTTTGAAATCCACTCATGTTGCTGAATCAGTTCATTCATTTCTATTGATGGACATTCCCTTACATGAGGGTCACATGATTTGTTTATCCATTCCATTGTTGATGGACATTTGTAATATTTCCAGATTTTTGCCTCTATGAAAATACTCATCGGAGTGTTCTTATACCTCACCTTGGTACACATATTTAAATACGTACTCATTGGCATGTATCTTGGTTTGAAGTTGCTTAGTATAGAAAATGAACATTCCATTTTAGTATGCAAAATAT
>NW_007876547.1:0-571 GCF_000696425.1 Galeopterus variegatus
ACATGTACTGGTCACACATAAGACTTAGTCTTCTTAACTATGTGCTCCTTCCTTCCTTGCAGTGTCTGACATTTGTCTTTGCACCCTCAGTACTGACTGCAGGCAGGGCCTGTAACCTGGAAATTATTTACTGAGTGATTAAAATAACCTTTCATGTTCAGTCACTCAAATTGAGTTCTTTACATATGCTATTTTAAGGAATTAGGAGTTACTTATTTCACCCCACTCTGTAAACTTTTATAAAATTTAGAAAGCTGTATTTGATCCCTGTAATACGTTTTTGCTATCTTTGCAATAGGTATTTTCTTAGAGATGCAATTCTAGTATACCAAGGCTCTTTAGGTACCTCAGGAACTGCCCCCTCCAGTATGGGATTTAACAACCATTTTAGACTGTGTGTCATGTTAAGGAGTTTCTTTAAAATTTATGTCAGTCACTGCCCCAGGTTGAGTTCTTTGGAAGCACATCGGAGATGAAGTTCTGGATACAAGATGTTTATAAGGGATCAGCACTTCTAAAGGGCAGGAGGCAGAGGCAGGGTTGGGAAGAGGAAGTCGTTTACCTGTAATGC
>NW_007876548.1:0-571 GCF_000696425.1 Galeopterus variegatus
AATTTGCTTTGTAAAATATGCCTTTAGCTTCACAAAAGTAATTATAATTGTTTTCCAAATCATTTTCTTCTTAAATTCCCTTTGTTTTTTTTGTCCGTTTTGAGACCGGCCGCCAGTGAGCGCTGTGAGCGCACCGTCATCCCTATATAGGATCCGAACCCGTGGCGGGAGCGCTGCTGCGCTCACAGCGCCACACTCTCTCGAGTGCGCCACAGGCTCGGCCCTTGAATTCCCTTTGATACAAGTCACAGGCTCCTTAATTTATACCAATCAATCAATCTTTTCCTCTTACCTTTTACATAGATTTGGGTGATTATCTTTTTTTTTGTTTTGACAAAAATTTATAACCTGCTGTTTATTCCCAAATGTACATACCTGAATCCAGCAAAAAATAAATGCATATTTTAAAGTATTTTGTATTTTGAGAATTATATCATAAGCAATATAATTTGAAAATATGAATTCATAATAATTCTTATAGTTTGATGACTTTCTCATTTTATAAACTTTAAGTTTTACAAAAATTAAATTAATTTTAAGCTTTAAGATGACAGAAACTCATGTTACAATA
>NW_007876549.1:0-571 GCF_000696425.1 Galeopterus variegatus
CCCACCATGCAGTTGACTACCACCCACCATGGAGTTGACCACCACCCACCATGGAGTTGACCACCACCCACCATGGAGTTGACTACCACCCACCATGGAGTTGGCACGGTCTGCCATGAAGTTGACTACCATGAAGAGGCAGGGGCTCCTCTTGACTGGGATGGCACAGCCACATGTTTGCCTTTCCTGACCTCAGGGCCTCAGCCAGAACTACCATCTCAGGGATTATGGAGCTCTCGCCACTATGAAAGGAACCTGCACAATATCACTGTGGGTCAAGCGACACACTCTGTAGCACAGAAAGTGCCACAGTGGGCACATGATCACGGTATTCACTGATCCTATTAGAAACCTGGCTGCCCAGACGCTTCTGGAGTGCTTCTGCCCAATGCTTCTGCCCAGTACTGAAGTGGTTTCTTAGGGGTGCCATTTAGGCCAAAGCCTGGAACTGAAACTCTGCAAGGATAGTGTATCATCTCTGGGCATCAGTGTACACCTTAAATCAAACATCACTAAAGGATGTTGAGTGTCTCAATATTTAGGGACACTGGTCTGGGAACAAAAGAGTGAA
>NW_007876550.1:0-571 GCF_000696425.1 Galeopterus variegatus
TCAAAAGCTATATTATAAAATGGAAGAGACAGACCGGTGTGAAGATGAGCTTGAGCTACACGTATAAAACTATTGTATGTCTCTATTTCCAAAGATCAACCATAGATATTATAGGTAATCTCTGTTTTAGAGCTGGTGGGGGGATGGTGAGGGGGAGGTAGATTGTGTTTGAGAGATAGAAAGTGGGGGAGAATTAGTAAAAAAAAAAAGGTACTAAGGTATATGAGAGGAGTTTCATGGCAACCATTGCTGCCTAAATTCTGACAGATTAAGGAATAAGAAAAATGGCAAACAACCTGCAGAAGAGCTAGGTGAAAGATGATCTCAGTGATGGAATCTATATCTCCATTTCTTCAAAACTCCTCTCTCCTGTATCCTTATCAGAATTCGGAAAAAAACTCAAGATTCTCTTTGCAACAGTATTCTAGGCAACTATTACCATCAATTGGAATTGGCACAGGAATTGAACCTTATTTGCCAGCTGTAGTCTTTGTGTATGTGGGTAATTCAAAAAGTTAATGGAAAAATAGAATTAAAAGATAATGTGAATCATTCCATGAACTTTCGAAGA
>NW_007876551.1:0-571 GCF_000696425.1 Galeopterus variegatus
TTCCATCACTCAGGAAACTGCAAGGGTTTTAGAAGCCCCATGCCAGGAATCAGGGACATAAGCCAGACAAATTATTACACAGCAAGGAGTGAGGGAGGAGAGAAGAAAATAACAAGTATTTGAAAAAGTTGAATACTCTAGATCATTGTTTTTCAAACTTGGGGTCATGAGCCATTCATGAATAGAAAAATGTAGTCCATTGGGAATCAGCATTACTTCTAATAGAATATAAAAGCAGAATAGGATAGAATAGACCAGAGTATATCATTTGCAGAAAGGATAAGTTTCATTTTGTAAAATTCTATAAATACATATGGAGATAGATAGATGGGTAGATAGATAAATAGACAGGTAGATAGAGTCACTTAGACATATATATATATAAATCCATTTTACATTTTACGTGTGTGTGTGTGTGTGTGTGTGTGTGTGTGTGTTTTGAGAAAATGGAACAATTTGGTCAGGCTCCCCTCACCTCGGAGCCAGTTTAGGGTGGTTCCATAAACATTATGTGTGGGGGTGGAGTAGCTGCGCCTGCACAGCAACACCACTTTGGCTGGTGCTTTACTGT
>NW_007876552.1:0-571 GCF_000696425.1 Galeopterus variegatus
GACATTTTCACAATGTTAATTCTTCCAATCCAAGAGCATGGAATGTCTTTCCATTTTTTTAATCTCCTCTTTCTATCACTTTACTATTTGTCTGCGTGTTTCTTTTTTTTTTTTTTTCCTTTTTGTCTTTTTTACTGACTGGTAACGGGATCGCAACCCTCAGTGTCGCGCCCGTACCGGGGACCAGCAATGGGCTCGCAGCCCTCGGTGTTGCGCCCGCACTGCGCTCAGCCAGTGAGTGGGAACCGGTTTCCACATGGGATCCGAACCCTCGGTGGGAGCGCCGCCGTACTCCCAAGTGGCACACTCTCCAGTGCGCCACCGGGCTGGCCCTGTCTATGTGTTTCTTTACAGGTGGGATGAGTCTCTTGTAGACAGTATATAGTTGGGCCCAGCTTTTTAATTCAACTAGTCAGTCTATTTTTTTTTTTTTGAGTGGAAAATTTAATCTGTTTATATTTAGGGTTGTTTTTGAAAGTATTGTCTTATTTCTGGCATTTAATTGTTTTTAGTATGGTTGATTTAAATATCTTTTATTCCTTTCTTTCCCTTTTATTGTTTGTTTTTGGTG
>NW_007876553.1:0-571 GCF_000696425.1 Galeopterus variegatus
TTATGGAGAAAGTGATGTAATATGTCTTCCAAAGCTAGGTCATAAAAGGCCTCACAGTTTCTGTCTGGTTTCCTTGACATGCTTGCCCTCAGAAAGCTCCTTCTCAGAACATAGCCACCATGCTGTGAGGGGCTCCAGCCAAACAGAGAGGTTATCTAGGGGCTCCAGTTGAGAGCCACAGCTGATCCCAGACTTGGAGTCATCCCAGCCAGGCACCAGCCACAAGAGTGAAGAAACCTGCAGAAGATCCTACCCTGAGCCACTAGAGTCTTCCCTGGTGAGTCCTCAGACTTTCCAAAGCAAATACAAGTCACCCTGCTGGTGTTGGAGGAAGGGTGTGGGGAAGCCCAATAGCTGGCCTCAAACCACACCATTCTCTTACCAAGTTCTTGACTCTATCATAGGAAAGAATTCAAGAGCAGAGTCACGGTAGAAAGTGAGAACAGGTTTAACATAACATAAAAGAAATACAGAGAAAGTGCAGCCTAGCTCAGAGACTGAGCAGGGCCCACACCAAGTTTAATACAAAAGCAAGAAATACACACTTCAGGTTTAGTACAGGGTGCAAACT
>NW_007876554.1:0-571 GCF_000696425.1 Galeopterus variegatus
CCAAAATCATAAGCCAAAAAATAAGAAAAAAAGAACTGTTAAATTGGACTACTTCGGGGCCAGACCGGTAGCGCACTGGATAGTGCGCCACTTGGGAAGCACGGCGGTGCTCCCGCCCGAGGGTTCGGATCCCACATACAGACCGGTTCCTGCTCACTGGCTGAGCGAGGCGTGGGAGCAACACCGAGGGTGGCGATCCCGTTGCCGGTCCCCGGTCTGGTACGGGGGCAACACTGAGGGTTGCGATCCATTGCCGGACATGGAAAAAGACAAAAGACAAAAAAATAAAAATAAAATAAAATAAAAATAAAATTGGACTACTTCAAAATTAAAAACTTCTGTGCCACAAATCAAGAAAGTAAAAAGAGGGCCGGCTGGGGGCGCACTGCTACAGTCCGCCGCTTGGGAAGCGTGGCGGCGCTCCCACCGAGGGTTCGGATCCCACCTTCACACCGGCCGCTCACTGGCTGAGCGAGGTGCGGGAGCAACACCGTGGGTTGCGATCCCGTGGCTGGTCCTGGTCCAGTACGGGCGCGACACTGAGGGTTGCGATCCGTTGCCGGTCACGAAA
>NW_007876555.1:0-571 GCF_000696425.1 Galeopterus variegatus
AGTGAAAAGAATCTTAGTCTACTCAAGACAGAGAAAGCAGATAAAAAGGGCAACTCCAATTATTGAATTTCTCATGTATCTGTGATTCTAACCTGTTCAGATGTGTAAATTTGTCAAATGCCACAGTTACTTTTCCTACTTTAGACTTTCAAGTTGGAAATTTTTTTGAGATTCAGAAAGATAAAATATCAGCCATATATTAAATGCATTTTTTTTTACTTTTTTTCTCTCAATTGCTTTTATTCCAAAATCGATTTTTTAAGAGTTGCTAACACTCCTGTTGGCATTCTCTGTCAAAGTATCTTAAAAGAACTTTTGTTTTTCTGATGTGAGCAACAGAAATATATCATTGAATCCCGATCAAGACTGGATACAGGTGACATAAGGCTTGCTATTTTGTGAGGCCCTAGCCCCCCAAAACTCCACCATGGAAAGGAGTATTATTGGATGAGCAGCAATCAACATCTTGACAGAAATGTGAATGTTTCAACTGCTTTATTTATTTTCACGAATTATTCTTACTATTTTCCTTTTTTTTTTCATATAATGTGAGCCATGTGAGTTTGTGTGC
>NW_007876556.1:0-571 GCF_000696425.1 Galeopterus variegatus
AAAATTTACAAAAACAGTAACAGAAAGTAAATAGAAGGTAAGTAGAAAGTTAAATGGAGTCAAACAGTTCTGAATTTTTGCCTTGTTCAGGAGAAAGGTAGCGTATAGATGAACAGTTTTTATTCAGTAAGAACACAACTTGCATTTTTAAAATGTCATGAAAAAGACAAAGTTTATCTGTGAAATTGTTAACAGTGGTTGACTGTGGATTGTGGGATCCTATGTATGTTTTTGCTGCTGCTTTATAATGTTTTATACTTTCCAATTTTCTGCAATGAATGTACAGTATGTTTATAACTAAGACTGTGTTAAAATTCCGAGTCTTTGGCATATTATTCTTTGGCCGTTCAGATGTCACTCTTTTGAGGAGTAAGAAAAGCAAAGGAATCTCCAGATAGCATATGAGATTCACAGACTTGAACAGATCATCATTTCAACTCTCATTCAAAAACCAAACCTGGACTCAGACACTATCTGTTTCACGTTTTTTCCTAACTTGATGCAGCCAAGGGGACCAAAAGCTTCAATTCTACAAAAGCAAAAAAAAAAAAAAAAAAAAAAAAAAAAAAAA
>NW_007876557.1:0-571 GCF_000696425.1 Galeopterus variegatus
ACAGCATTTGAGCCAAAAGGTTACATCTGAAGTTCTATCAAGGGCTGATATGTTGTGACTCACCTGTGATGTTCAGCATTAATTTCTTAGCATAAACCTACTGGGCTTTCCATAGTTGGACTTCTGCCTGCTTTATGTATTAATTTCTTGCCCCTCATTGCTTTGTGTTTTATCTTCCAGAATCATTAAATTGTTAATGTTTCCCAACATTATCTGTGTACCTCTATGTCTTTGCTCATGCTACTTGGAGTTCTCTTCCCTCGCCATGCCCACCCTGGCTCCTTTGAGTGCCTGTATCTCTACCATCACACTTAATGTATTTTGTTATAATACTGGTTTTATTTTCTCCAGAACTTACATTGGTCTTGCCTCCTCTTTATATCCTACACTTATTCTCTATTTCACTTTTTTTCTTTTGCACAAAACCTGTAGTCCAACTATTCTACGTGAGAGTTGAATTCAAGAAACGGAGAAAGTTACTGACTACTGTCCTTAGGGAGATTTGTTCAAGATGATGGGAAAGCAGTCTCGAAAATTAACTTGTCCAAAGTGACATGCTGTGAGGTGAAAG
>NW_007876558.1:0-571 GCF_000696425.1 Galeopterus variegatus
CTGCTGGCTCTCCCGGCCTTTGCCGTGTGGGCTGCCAATATTGTTCCCGCAGCCGGACCTGTGCACCCCCAGGGGTCCTTCTCCGTGTCGGCCCCAAAACCTCAAACCCGCTGCTGCTTATTTGTCGATGTAGGATCATTGTTGAAAGATTTATTCGTCCTCTGTTGCTCTTGGAAATGCAGTCAATACTCTGGTATCACAGCACACAGCTCTCAGGATCGCGCTGTTTCCTGACGAGGGCGCTCCAGACCCGTCGCCATTTTGAATCCCCAGACTTTATTTTTTAAGAGAGGTTTTAGGTTCATAGCAAGATCGAGCAGATGCCATTAACTATCACTACAGAGCCCTATTGCTCAGGTTCCAAAGGCAGCAGTATATGGAGGGTTGAATAAATAAATAAATAGGGAAAAAAGGAAAAAAAAAACACAAGAAATAAAAATGTAAAAAATAAGGATGAATTTTAAAATTTAAAAAATAAAACAAAAGGAAATTTTAAAAAAGAAATATATATATATATATCAAGGGGAGGAAAAATAGTTTTCTCCAGACCCTTCATAGTTCTTAGCTGGGC
>NW_007876559.1:0-571 GCF_000696425.1 Galeopterus variegatus
GTCTGGGCAGGGGGAATGAGAAGCAAAAGGGGGAAAATTGGGTCCTTTGGGTTTTTTTTTTTTTAAACTCTCCTTTGGTTACGGAATGCTTTCTCTCATGGGGTACTTTGGTGGTTTTTTTGTCTATCCCCTGTCCCCAACACACACACACACACACACACACACACACTCTCTCTCTCTCTCTCTCTCTCTCTGTCTCTCTCTCTCTCTCTCTCTCTTATTCTTTGCCCTGGGAATGTGTTCTCCAGCTGACCTTTTATCATAACCTCCTTTCTTGGCTCCTGCTTTATGGGATATGCCTCCAGCCTCTTTCTGCTAACACAACCTCAGCCCAGTGGCAGGCAGCCCTTCTGAATACAGTCTCTTTAAGATAGTTCAAGTCTTCTTCAAGAATGCTGCTTAGTTCAAGAATGCTGCTGCCTTCTGCATTGTCACCTTAGTGCATAGGACAGGCTATGAAGTTTTGCCCCATCGAGCATTGAAATGGCAGGCTTTTTGCCCTCTCCCCACAGGGGCAGCTCCAGGCAGCTCTCATCTCTATCATATATGCCCTGAGGATTTCATATATGCC
>NW_007876560.1:0-571 GCF_000696425.1 Galeopterus variegatus
TGGGACATAATAATCAACTACATTGTATATTGACAAAATAAAAATAATTTAAAAAAAAAGGTAAAACTCCTAAAATGAGATCTCAAGAATATTGGTGACAGTCTTTCCCAAAAGTGGAAATGAAATCAGAATAAAGAAGAATTTTAATCATTTCATATACAGTTTACACCTGTTTTGCTTTTATATTTTTTTTTCAGGTATTATCATAGAGAAAGGGAAAAGTCCTTCTTAATAATTATTCACTTTCTTTATATTCTGTTATGTCACGAAAAAGTGCTTGTTTAGAATTTTTTTTAAGAAAAGGAAAAGAAAAGAAAAATAATCTACTAGAGTCTGAGAACTTGCTGGTATTCAAGATTAAAAGATGTCAGACCTTGTTTAAAAATAGGGAGATACCCTGTTTTTGTGATTTCAAGTCAAATCATTTGACATTGGCACTGTGAGGACATTAATATTCACAACATGCCAAGAAACTTGATATATTGTGTCCTTTGATGGCTCCTAAGGGAGCAGATATTTTTTTCAATATATATATTCATAAAATATATATATATATATATATATATATATA
>NW_007876561.1:0-571 GCF_000696425.1 Galeopterus variegatus
GATCTCATGTTTTTACCACAATAAATAAAAGAAAAAGAAATACTATTAAAAATAAGGGAAATTTCAAAAATGTTTATTTAATTTGTATTCTCAATGTGATTCAAGTGGACATTTCATATGTGAAAAGGGAATGAACAATCTGTGATCATAAAAGCTTGCTTACAAATGAAAAACATGATTCCAAAGTCACAATGGAAGAAGAAAATAGCAGATTAAATATAGCAGAAAATAAAATCAGTGAATTAAAAAAAACAGTTCAAGGAATTATCCGAGAAAATGAAGGAAAAAATTAGGAGATTAATATAATAAATGAAAGTGTAAGAGATGAAGAATATAGATCCAAAATTTCTTACATCAAGACAATATAAATTCCAGAAGGAGGAAACAAAACAGAAATTGGGGAAATAAAGAAATAGTACTGACAAGGCCAATCAAGACTGCATGAGAGAAGGGCCTTACAGAATGAACTTAGAACAGCACTTTTAGCTATGACAAAAATGTAATGCAATGAAAAGGATGGAAACTGAAGGTCTGCCAGGCTCTAGTTCAGAAACAACTAGAGATAGCCAGA
>NW_007876562.1:0-571 GCF_000696425.1 Galeopterus variegatus
TAGCCACATTTATGCAAAGTCCATTATGTATAATAATATTAATCATGAGTATTTGCATTTATAGAGCACTTACTATGTGTCAGTCTGTTGTTGACTTTATGGGGATTATCTTCTGTGAGCCTCTCAACTCCCTATGAAGAATGCCTGTTATCACTGACATTGTGCATGTAAGGAAATAGAAGTGTAGAGAGTCTAAGTAACTTTCCCAAGGGTACATAGCTAGTAAGTGGTGAAAACAGAATTCGAACAGGCAATTTGATTCCAAGGCTTGTCTCTGTGATTACCGCCCTGCACTAGCCCTATGAGGATTACCCATATTGCAGACAGGGCAACAAATACAGAGAAGTTGGGTGATACAAGTAAACTAGTTAGCTAGCATGAGCCTCCTGGTTTTCAACTTAAGACTCTATTTATTAGACTTGGAGTTTTTGAACTTGCAAGTCATTACACCGTTGTTTCTAATGCCCCTGAACCCCATCTTCGGTGCTGGATAATGACAGGCCAAGGGGAAGAGGCTGGCATTAAACATGCCGACCCCAATCACATTGTCTAGAAATCTTTAATAAAAACC
>NW_007876563.1:0-571 GCF_000696425.1 Galeopterus variegatus
TCTCTGACCTCTAGCTCATTGTAAAGACTACATTTCTCAAGGCCAAGAACAAGGGAAAAAACCCTAATAAGAAGAGTTTATGCTTGAAGCCTCTCTATACAAACAATACTATAGTCACAACAATTTATGAAAGAAAGAACCTAGAGCAAGATACAATTTATATAACAGAAAAACAAATGCTTGGAAATGAAGTCATTTAGCAGGGCATTAAACTTTTGTGTCTGGGATATTCTGAAACTCTTGGTAACTCATATAAGGGAAGCTATCAAAGGTAGATTCACTCTGGTCCCCTGTTTGTAGGTTTTCCCAACCCCCTCCATCAGAAGGTATTGGGATGAAAGGAGCAAGTAAAAAATGTTCATGTTTCTTTCCTAACTTCAATATCCTGAGTCCATAAAATAGATAACTGGTTCAGAAATTATGAGTGTCTGCTTATTAATTGATTTCCCTCTCTGAGCCTCAATTTATTCAGCTGTAAAATGGGCTTGCAGTGGAATACTGCAGAGGTGCCTCCAAGGGGCTGCTGGGATGGGAGGAGAATAAGGGGATGACTGAATGGATAGAGTTCCAG
>NW_007876564.1:0-571 GCF_000696425.1 Galeopterus variegatus
CTCTCTCTCTCTCACATTCTCATACCTAGTTTGTCAAATATAGTGAGTACCCAAGGCACATTTTCATTTTCATTTTTCACATTTGGCAAGAGAATTTCTCAGAACATGTCCATACATGAGCATAATGCCTCAGTAATCATTTTATTGATACTTGCATATGTCATTTTTATTATTACAAGAAATGGCCTTCTCTTATACCTGAGTAGAAGGAAAATATCTACATAGAGCCACTAAGCCAATATTTTTGTGTGTGTGTCAAAAACGAATGCACAACTAAACATTCATTACAATAGTTATACAGATTATGTGACAATACAAACAATTTTTAGAAAAAAAGTAAGTGTATGCAAAAATAGCATACATAATTACACATGCAACATGATTGCATCTCTATTAAAGATGTACAAAAATAATAGGCATAAGATTAAATAATATATTAAAAATTAATATTTAAAACAATTTCATTTAAACATGTATTTTGACAGATTATCTTAATATCATAAATTGTAAAATTTAAAATGTTAATGAAGTCTTTGGACTGAACAATTATATTGCTTGGCTTCCTCTGAGA
>NW_007876565.1:0-571 GCF_000696425.1 Galeopterus variegatus
CTGGTTTTCACCCAGGCGGCCCGGGTTCGACTCCCGGTGTGGGAACGCCAGTGTCTTTTCTGGGCCGGCCCGGTAGCGCACTGGAGAGTGCGCCGCTGGCGCTCCCGCCGAGGGTTTGGATCCCATGTGGAGACCGGTTCCCGCTCACTGGCTGAGCGCGGTGCGGGCACAACGGTTCCCGCTCACTGGCTGAGCGTGGTGGGGGCGCAACACCGAGGGTTGCGATCCCGTTACCGGTCAGTAAAAAAGACAAAAAAAGGAAAAATAAATAAATAAATAAATAAACATAAAAGTGATTCTGAAGTAAGAATCGCTGTTGCAGACCCATACTTTTTAAATTTTAATTTGCATAAAAATCACCTGGTGAACTTGTTAAAATGCAGGTTTGGGTTTAGTGGGTCTGGGGTGGGGCCTGAGATGCTGCATTTCCAACTTGTTCCCAGGCTGTGCTGACGCTGCTGGTTGGTGGAAAGCCCTGAGCAGGGAACCTCTACGCTGTGCCTTCCTCGCCCCGTGGCCTCTCCTCCACCTTCCCTCTCCCCACCCCAGGTCTTATCTGGGGGAGTCAGGG
>NW_007876566.1:0-571 GCF_000696425.1 Galeopterus variegatus
GGAACCGGTCTGCATGTGGGATCCGAACCCTTGGGCGGGAGCGCCGCCGTGCTTCCCAAGCAGTGCACTATCCAGTGCGCCACCGGGCCAGCCCCCTTTATAATGTTTTTGACAGTAGCACTTTGTATAGTTTTCCTGGTGGTTAATGTAGGTATTACAATATACATATACAACTTATCACAAATACTGCTATCCAAAGTTTACACTTGTAGTGAAGTACTAAAAGTTTCACTAGAAGCTTTCATTTAAATCCTTTACCCTCTCCATTTTTAAAATATAACTGTTTCAAACATTTCCAGATACATTGAGCACACAGCAGGTGGTATTATAATTTTGCTTCAAGCAACAAAAATGTCTTAAGAAATTCATGAGGAAAGCAAGTATGGTCTACTATATTTACCCCTAATTTTACTCAGTTCATGTCCTTTACTTTCTGAGGTTCTAATCCTGCTTCTATTATCATTTCCTTTCTGGTTGGTGAGCTTTCTTTGGCTGTTATTTAAAGGTAGGTCTGTTAGAGAAAAAAAATGTTTTTCTTCTTTGTCTCAGAATATCTTTATTTCTTTTTTTT
>NW_007876567.1:0-571 GCF_000696425.1 Galeopterus variegatus
GGTTAGGTAGCACATAATTTAATAAAAGCCTTCAAATAAATTTCTTTTAGCATGTACAAAATTTTCTATTTTGCATGCCAGAATGAATAGGAATCAGAGAGAGATATTTTATGTTAGGAACTGAAGAAATGATCTAAATTCTCTCGCCAACGTTCCCATGAACAGTTTTGGGCATGTTTCTCAATTTCCTCTTTTGTTTCCCCTGTGTCTTGAAATCATTGGAATTGTAGTTCAAACTGTGACTTCTTCTTTGAGGAGCACTTAATGTTGGAAGTCTCTTGTTCTTAACACAGTGTAAAGCAGTTTGTCTCTGAGTTCAGGCCTCTTTGCATGAAGCCAGGTCTCTGGCTAAATCTTCAGGGAGAGAGACACGGGCAGTTTCTGGACCTTCTGAACACAAGGAGGCCACATAATGGTGGGAGAAGGTGAACGTCAAGGTAGAGGTGAGTATGCCTCTTCTCAGTTCCAGAGAGGGAAGCAGAAGCGTGTGCTGAGATAGTCCGTGTCCTCAGGTAGAGAGTGGACAGGCTGAGGAGACAGGTAGAGGAGACCCAGGAATCTGACACAAAGA
>NW_007876568.1:0-571 GCF_000696425.1 Galeopterus variegatus
TGCTTCCAGCGGAGCCTTCTCAGAGCTCCCCGCCAATTCTTGTCCCTGCTTCCAGACTTATCTCACACATGTATATGTCATAATACAGGCCATACATATACATATACAATTATGGCCTCTTCAACTTCATTTAATAAATTGTCCTATAATTTGATTTTTTTTCTTCAATCTGTCTTTAGCCTAAGGCATTTGATCATCATAGCTTATTTGATTAGTTCTCAATTATTTCCTGAGCCCATCTCTCTGGGGCACCTTTCTCTTAGGATTGAAACCTGAATACTGCCAAAGGAATAAGTAAAAATTAAAAAAGAATCTCTTCCAACTATTTGTACTCTATCAGGAATAATAATCAGCCACATGCTTCAGCAATATTCTAAACATTCAGGTTCAGATCACAAAAGGCTCTTCCTTAAAGGAACTTTAGAAGATCTAGTGTTGGCTTTCTAGTTACCATAAGGTTTTCTTTCTTTCTCTTTAGCAGAGACATCTAGTTGGACTGGTTTATAAAACTTGGTGGAGGCTTAAGCTCCTTAATACTGGTGATCTTTTTTTTTTTTTTTTTTTTTTTTAA
>NW_007876569.1:0-571 GCF_000696425.1 Galeopterus variegatus
GCCGATGCTAACACCGGTCTTCAGCCTTTTAATTACTGTCCCAAGCACATCAGGGACACAACAATGAGCCTACTCTTACAGGGACATTGCTCTTACAGGACACCTACGTTGGCTACATTCTCTTCTAGAATATTCTCTCCTACAATAAAAATGGTAGGAGTAACCTATAGGAAAAGATTGGCCATTAAGGGTGGCCATTTCTGGGAGGTGACATTACAGAGAGCTCCAATTTGTTTTTTACTTTCTTTTCTGCACTTCCCAAATTTTATTCAGTGTTGAGATGTTACCTTTATAATGTTTTAAAAACGTTATTTAAAAAAAGAAGACTGGAAAGAAATACACCAAAACATCAGCTGTGGTTTTTTCTGGGTGGTAAGATTGTGTATGATTATTTCCTCTTCTTTTCATTTTTTTGAGTTTTCCAAGTTGCCTAAAATGAGCATGTATTAATGGCACAAGAATGTTTTTGAATTGCGGTCATCCCGTTAAGATCACAAGGAACAACCCCACTGGCATCTGAGAAAGATGAGCAACTTTAAATGGCAAGAGTTTCACTGGAAAATAATGTTAT
>NW_007876570.1:0-571 GCF_000696425.1 Galeopterus variegatus
CACTTAGTAATAAGTAATAATTGATGCTATAGTATCTTTCAGATCATATTTGCATTCTTTGGAGGTTATTTTATAAATGCATTGTGTAACTTCTATTTACAAAGTACAGTGATGGTTACTCTTAAGGCACAACTATGGAGAATCCCTGGACTGTTTTCTTTAAATAAGTGTATATCTAGTTGAAGATACAGGTATTCAAAATATATAGGGCAGAGAACAAAGAAAGGAGGGAGGGAGGGGCAATGTTTAGTGAGTGTAAAAGAGGGAACTGTTAAGTGCAAAGTTTCCATGTTTGAAGCTGGAAAGGACAAATTTGGGACTGTTTTTTTTTTTTTTTTTCCTTTTTTTTTGTCTTTTTTCGTGACCGGTAATGGGATCGCAACCCTCGGTGTCGCGCCCGCACCGCGCTCAACCAGTGAGAGGACCGGTCTCTATATGGGATCCGAACCCTCGGTGGGAGTGCCGCCGCACTCCCAAGCACCGCACTCTACTGAGTGCACCACTGGGCCGGCCCCAAATTTGGGACTTCTACAAATATACTTGAAAATACCCTTTTGATCTGAACTGTACA
>NW_007876571.1:0-571 GCF_000696425.1 Galeopterus variegatus
AAAAACTGACAAACTACAGTCAGTTATTTAGGCTTAGGGGCTGGGCAAACTTTTTCTCAAAAATAAAGTGAGCCTGTCACTTCAACTAATGTAATTTGTTGCAAGTGATAAAATTCAAGCTTTCACATGAAAGTAGAATTTTGGAAAACTAGTGTCTGCTGCTGTAAGCTTAATAGCTTCCCAGTCCTTAAAGACTTTTCAATGAGCTCAATGGTGGTGTTAAAAAATGTGATTTTTTAAAAATTTTGTATAATGAAATGCATCAACATTTGGAAGATCTGCATACTACGGTGAAACAGTATTTTCCAAATGACCTAGGTATGATGTTACAAAACCATGCATGGGTAAAATTTCCATTCAAAGTACAAGATAGACCAATGGATTTTAATTTAACAGTATGAAATCAGTTATGGTTTCAGATTCCATGTTGAAACTGACCTTTAAGGAATACCCAGTTTTCTCAAGTTTTGGTGTAGTATCAAAGAACGCCCACAATTAGAAGAAAAGGTCCCCCTTTCTCAACTACGTATCTGTGTGAGGCTGGATTTTCTTTATTTACTTCATCCAAAAC
>NW_007876572.1:0-571 GCF_000696425.1 Galeopterus variegatus
GGGTGGGGAGAATGGGGAGATGGTGGTCAAAGTGTACAAAATCTCAGTTAGACAAGAGGAAATTTTATTTTGTTCTATTGTGAAGCATAGTGAATACAGTTAACAATAGAGTATTACACATTTCCAAATTGCCAGGAGAGTAAATTTCAAATGTTCTGAACGTAAAAAAATTTAGGTGATGGATATACTAACTAGTTTGATTTAAAGTCCTCAACTGAGGCTGGGCAGCCCTCGCCCTGTCCACACAGCAGGCAGGAGCCCCACTGTGACTGGGAGGCCCAGCACCTTTTCTGTGGAGGTGGTCCACAACAGCCACCACCACCAGAGCTTCTACCACCCCACAAGGACAGCTTGCCACCACAGCAGCAACCACAACCACTGTGCAGGTGGCCCTCTGCATATTCCACTGCACTGATATTAGGAGAGTCACAAGAGGAGCCTGGAAAAGAAGGAAGTCCTTTCCCTCAAAGTCTAGAATAATAGAAGAAGTAATAGAAGAAGCCATGATCTACCAGATGACCAGACATCAATGTAGAGATACTAGAAATACCAAATAATCAAGAAAACATGA
>NW_007876573.1:0-571 GCF_000696425.1 Galeopterus variegatus
AGGAAGTGACAACTGCTTTAGTCCTTTCCTAACAGAGCTTGGGCACACAGCTCACCTCGCCCATTGCCCAGCTTCCTTTTGCCAAGTTATAATACCCTGAACAACCTTGTTGGTCAGCCTCATCACTAAACTCCAAGAGGCCCCTTCAGAAAGCCTGAAGATCACTTCTCTTCTGAGAATGATTCAGGCCCAGACGAGCTTTGTTTCTTAGAGAAAGGCCTTGTCCCTGTGGTTTCCAGCATAGACTTGGGGCCATAGGGCCCAAGTTTTAGTTTTGGGTACACAACTTACTTTGAGCAAGTTACTAAATATCTCTGGTCTTCAGTACTCTCATATGCAAAATAAAGATTAAAAATAGTCCTTACCTGGCCCAGGTGCACAAGGCCCAGCCCCTACTCATGGTCCCCAGAAGACCTGGCTACAGCATCATGGGCAGACCCATTAACTGCTGGCTGTTTTCAAGTTGAAATCCCAAAGATTGATGTCTACCTCTGTAGTGAATTGAATGTTTCCCCCAAACTCATTGAAGATTGAACTATGTCCCCCAAGTTTTATGTATTAGAAATTTGGC
>NW_007876574.1:0-571 GCF_000696425.1 Galeopterus variegatus
ATGAGTTCACACAGTAAGGTGGTAGTTTAAGTGACACTTAAGTTCAGACCTTCTAACTCCTTACGCCATGATCTGACTCCATAAGTTGGAGACTTATAATTCCATGATTCCATAAACTAACGGAGTTGACTTCCAACTCATGACTCCGTGAGTTGATGGGGAAAAGCCCAAATCCAGAGTATTGATGTCCATGCAGCCATAAACCAAACTCATCCTATGCAACAACTATATTGAAGCCTGTGCTACGAGGGGTCAGTGGGTCTGAGTTTCTGCTCACCAGTCTTCCAGGTAAATTTATTCTAACAAGCTAAGCCTGTTGAGACTTTCAGCCCATCTTCTTTGACTATAGGTGTAGCTCTCTTTTTTAAAAAAGTCACATCCCAAATGAAGGTTGCAACAAAAGTATCAAGTTGAAGCATATAAATGTGCCCATTTTTGGTCATTTTTAACAATTACATATGAGTCAGCCTAATAAAATAACAGATATTTTATCACTACTTTCCATGAAGAAAACAAAAGGATGTTCTGGAAAGGATAATGGTACTGAGGGGTCAGAACCTCTGGGTTCAAG
>NW_007876575.1:0-571 GCF_000696425.1 Galeopterus variegatus
AAAAAAAATGATGAATCCAAAGAAAGAATCGGAAATGTATTAAAAATTTGAACATCTCTAACTCCTGACCACTATTAAACTGCTTATATTTCTATGAAAAAGAACCATGGAATTGCATAATTTACATAGGTCATCTGCTAAAACAATCATTGTCCCATTGGCACATTGTCAAGTATTAAAGAGTGGAAGATTATTATTATTTTTATGCCTTATTAGGACATTTACTCTTTGTAGATAAAAAGAAGTTCTTACACTTAGATAAGAAAGACAACTGTCCACATGGATGACTCAATAGTGAAGGTTAAGATTCCGCTACTCAAAAATATCTCTCTTAGCCACTCTTTCAGTCATTTCTGAAAGCAGAGATTGACTTTTTGGCAATTATCCCATTAAATTGTAAATAGATCACAAATAGGATAACACAAAAAGACATTAACAATCATTTGCGTTTTGGTATGAATTTCTTATAATACTTCTCAAAAAGCTGTTTACAGAAAATGGTTTGGAAAAGAAAATAAGCAAATAAATTCATCTAGAGAGTAGAAGGTTCTAAGCTCAGGGCAGTATGAAC
>NW_007876576.1:0-571 GCF_000696425.1 Galeopterus variegatus
ACAAAAATTTAATCACCTAAAACCTATAAACATTATTTAACCACAATGGATCATCACCTCTTCCTTTATTTTTTATTATCTTTCCTGAAATGTACCCTCAACCTGTCCCCCAAAAATATAATAATAGGAGGAAAAAATCTGCAAGTAGTATAACAGCATTGTCTGATAGAAATGTAATGGAAGCCACATATGTAATTTAAACTTTCTATTAGCCTCATTTAAAAAGTAGGAAGAAACAGGTGAGATTAATTGTAATAATACATTTTATTTAACCTAATGTATCAAAAAATTACCATTTGAACATGTCATCAATATAGAAGTTATTAAGGAGATATTTAAAATTTTTTCACACTAAATCTTTGAAATCTGTTGTATATACCTTAATTAGGACCAGCCACATTTCAAGTGCTCAATAGCCACATGTGGCTAGTAGCTACTGTATTTGACCACACAGGTCTATAAACTCTATTCCCAGTGTAACAGAGCCCCAGGCAGATAGTAGGTGCTTAATAAATATTTATCAATGGATGGATGGATGGATGGATGGATGGATGGATGGATGGATGGATGG
>NW_007876577.1:0-571 GCF_000696425.1 Galeopterus variegatus
AAAACCAATGAAGAGGACACAAATAAATGGAAAGATATCCTGTGTTCATGGTTTGGAAGAATTAATATCATCAAAATGTCTATATTATCCAAAGAAATCTACACTTTCAATGCAATCCCTCAAAATACCAATGGTGTTCTTTACAGAGATAGAATAAAAGATCTTCAAATTTGTATGAAATCACAAAAGACCCTGTATAGTCGAAGCAATCTTGAAGGAGCAAAGTTGGAGGCATCACACTTCCTGACTTCAAAATATACTATAAAACTATAGTAATCAGAACAGCCTGGTACTGGTATAAAAATAGACAAATTGGCCAATAGAACAAAATGAAGAACCCAGAAACAAACCCATGCACTTACAGCCAATTGATTTTTGACAAAGGTGCTAAGAATACACAATGGGGAAAGGACAGCTTTTTCAATAAATGGTGCTGGGGAAACTGGATATCCACATGCAGAAGACTGAAAGTAGACCCCTATCTCTCACCATAGACAAAATCAATTCAATATGGATTAAAGACCTAAACTTAAGACCTCAAACTATGAAACTACTAAAAGAAAACAGGGGA
>NW_007876578.1:0-571 GCF_000696425.1 Galeopterus variegatus
GATGTCTTCCAAGCTTCTGGTATGAATATATTTACATGGATGAAAGATTTAAATAATAATTAAAAAAAAAAACCCTTAGCAGTAAAATATGTCAAGTCAGCACGTTGCGGATGTACCCGGTGATCCTCCTGCCTTTCTGGAGAAGGGTTTTTGCTAGTTAGAAAAGAAAAGATGCAAAGGGCACACTTTTTGTTTCAGCGGGTGAAGTCTGGGGCTTAATTGCTTTTGAACAAAGGCAATTGTATACTTCACTGAAATATCAATACAAGGAGACTGGCCAAGAAGTTCATGTGTCAAGAGAGGAAAAAAAACAAACAGAGAGAAATGAGGATGAGAGGTTGGCTGGTGCCCCTGACCTGGACAGCAGTCACTGGGCAGGGACCCGAACTGGCTCACAATGTCCTCCAGGTCTGGTCGGGGGACCAGCTGCACCCTGGACAAGCATGAGCCAATCACTGGGAGTGGATGTCATCCTGGGTCTTCCTTTACTGAAGATGCAAAGGGTGGGGATCAGGAGCCCCCCAGCTGGAAGGAAGGAGGGAAGGACAGAAGAAAGGAAGGAAGGAAGGAA
>NW_007876579.1:0-571 GCF_000696425.1 Galeopterus variegatus
TCTTGTCACTGTTCTTACTTAACCATCTCACTCACAAGCTACAGTAGGAGGCAGAGTAAAGGTGGGCATTGTCTTCTCTTCCATCCTCGCCACGCCACGAGATTATAGAAAGGCAGCAGAGAAACAGAGGTCAAACTTTCTTACCCGCCCCGTCCCTTTTTCTGAGATTTCCCTTCTCCTATCTATTTTCCTCTAAAGTGATAATTGTTATACTGATTACATGTCAAAATGATAATTTGGATATATTGATTTATATAAAATATATTTAAAAATTAATTTCACATATCTCTTTACTGTTTTTTATTGTGGCCACTAAAAAATTTAAAACTGCATGTGGCTCACAGTATTTCTTTTGGACTGTACAGTCTAAAACATAACCAGGACATACCACTACACTATACTGTCTCTTATTTAAAAAAGGAAAAAAAGAAAAACAGTGAATGATAAATAGACATTTCCAGAGTAAAATTCAAAAAGTAAAGAGTTGATTCTGATAAAGATGCTTTTAGAAAAATAAGTTTAAAATTTTTTAACTTTGCTGTATGAAAAACTGACTAAGAAATCAAACTGT
>NW_007876580.1:0-571 GCF_000696425.1 Galeopterus variegatus
TGTAAACCTAGAAACAGTCAATATGGCTTGCATAATTTATGGCTGGGGATTTTAGGCACAACAGTATTTGTGTTAATTATGTGGTTAAAATATTCAAAACAGAACTTAATTCAAACTATGCAACATCCAAAAATTCACATAGAGGTGAAATTGTTTGCAGCATTTCCAAGCGGTCTTTACCGTGAATAAATTCCACCCTCTCTAAAAGCTATTCCTCACACAGAGACAGGAACGATGGGGAAAGAGAAAAAAGAATGAGGAAGAATATGGATAGAGAAAAAGTGTGTTTTGGAAAGTACAGAAGTAATAATTTAAAGGTCACTTAAAATAAGTACCCAACTACCAAACTGATTTGGTCAAAACAAATTAAAAAGAGTGATCTATTAAAAAAAAAATCCATGAAACAATTAATGAAAGGGAAAAAAATCTTTAAGGAAAATATGAAAGTTAAAAAAGTTATTAAAATTATTTTCAAAAGCAGAATAAGGTAAAATATTCACTACATAAAGGACCTAGTGAATTATGTTTGGATTTTAAGAAAGAATTCAAGACAGTCTATATCCAATTCATT
>NW_007876581.1:0-571 GCF_000696425.1 Galeopterus variegatus
TCCTCCAAACTCCTCCAACCTTTGCCTAACACCCAGTTCAAAATCTGCTTCCACATTTTCAGGTATCTGTTAAAAGCAACACCCCACTTCTCTGGTACCAATTTTCTGTTTATCAGCCCATTTCAGTTGCTTATAACAAAATACCTGGAACTGGGTGATTTGTAAGAAAATGAAATTTATTGCTTACAGTTTCAGAGGCTGAGAAGTTCAAAGTGCAAGGAACACATTTGGTGAGAGCCTTTTTTGGTGGTGACTTCAGTGACACAGAGTATCACAATGTGAAATGATGGAGCAGAGAGAGACTAACCTCCTTGTTCACGCTCTTTTTAAAGCCACAAGAACCACTTCCATTATTCCAAAAATGGATCAATCCATCCACCAGGGTGCAGTTTTCACAATCCAATCACCTCTCCAAGGCCCCACCTTTCAACTACCACAATAGGGTTTCCCTCCCTCTTAACACTGTCACGGTGTGGACCAAGCCTCCAGAACATTAAACTTTGGGGGACACGGGCCGGCCCGTGGCTCACTCGGGAGAGTGTGGTGCTGATAACACCAAGGCTGTGGGTTC
>NW_007876582.1:0-571 GCF_000696425.1 Galeopterus variegatus
TTCTATTTCTACATTACTGTCTTCTCAACAGGCTGCTACAGCAAAGGCTGAATAAAGAAACCACGTTTCAAGAAAAAAAAAAAAAAGGAGAAAAAATTGATTCACTTTTCTAATCATCCTTCTCCGGTATAAACAAAGGAATATTTTCCTATAGAATCAGACAGTGTCATGTTTCTGAGACATTTACAACTTGGGAGTACCCAACTGGAGAGTCTGGAGCAAAGACTGGAGGTGGGGATCCTGCTCCCCAAGACTGAAGATACTATCTGAAAGGGAGTTTTCTTACAAATCTCGGATGTGTAGGGAAGAAGGAGCACATTGTTCAATACTTATCCCCCAGGCTCTCCTACTTAACTCCATTCAATAATACTCGTTAAGCATGCTACAGGAGATGTAGAGATAAGCCACCAACAAGGTGGCTTCATCCTTCAAGGTGCTTACAATCTAACATCAGAAGATAATTCGCCACACAGAATGTTATGTCATTAAATGTTAGAGCTGGCCATTTCCGGTCATGGTGTAGTAAATGGTACTGAATTTGTCCTCCTGTTGTAAGCAACTATAAAACTGG
>NW_007876583.1:0-571 GCF_000696425.1 Galeopterus variegatus
TTCTATGAATGTTAATACATGTACAAATTTATATAACCCCCACCACAGTCAGGATAAAAAAAGTTCCATCACTCCAGAGAATTCCCTCTGCTTCCTTTACAGTCACATTTTCTCTCTAACCCCCAGCAACCACTGGTCTCTTTTTCATTTCTTCCTTTGTGAACTGGATTTATTGGGCCTATCAAATCAGATAAATATCTTAAATATGATACTAGATAAGACAAAATATGTGAAATACCAAATAAGATAATGTAGGTGAAAGTGCTTAGCACATGGAGGCACCAGGTACACAGTAAAAGAGCAGTTTCATACATAATATTGTTAGTAGGTGAAGCTTAGCTGGATCTTTTACAGAGTCATGTTTGTGTAATCTTTGAAACCTTTTTTCTGCTTGAAGCTTTTGGGCTTATTTTTCAAAAGACTTTGTACCACATGGTCCTGATTGCTGGAAATCTCTGTATTATTTAATATCTTTTAACCTCATGTTTCTCTTAAATAAAAGTGTACGGTAATATCTACCTTGAATGATTGTTATGATATATGTATATAAATATAAAGCTACAAATATAAA
>NW_007876584.1:0-571 GCF_000696425.1 Galeopterus variegatus
TCCACCCCAACCCCTCCTGCATTTTTAAACCTCGTTGACTCTTTGTCCACAGGGCAAGTGCTATTTTAACAAGACCATTCCATAAGGCTCCCAGGACACAGTAATTTAGACTCTGCCAATTTCAGGGATGGGTAAAGAGCATCTAGTCTGAGGGTTTGCAAACACATTTGTTAAAGCTGTAGAATCATTAAAAAGAAAAAGAAACCCTAAAGGGAAACATAAACAAAGGATGGGTCTCCCTGGGTGAAGTCCCACAAGTCCCTACTCCCCAAGGCAAATCCTGAAGTTGTTCCTTGGAGCACATTAAAGAGCATGGATTTAGTCTAAGCTTGTCTATCTATGAGAAAATTGACACCCAAATAGGTCAGATGACTTGTACAAGGTCACAGAGCACACAGCTCAGCCTTCTTGTCTACATTTCTCCTTCCATGAATAAATGTTACCTCTCACATTAAAATACAAATAAATCTTGGAGACAGAAACAACAATCTTGCTAGCAAGCAACTTACACACTCAGTTCAAAATACTAAAATTTTGTACATTGATTAAAGCTTTATGGTTTTAAACATTC
>NW_007876585.1:0-571 GCF_000696425.1 Galeopterus variegatus
ACAGAGACCTTAAGACCCAGGAAACCTGGCCCTTAAGAAAAGTGGACTGACTCTGATTTACATGAAAACATTTACATTAAATAGATAATTTTAAAACAAACAAAAAATGTATAAATGCTAAAATAACCAAGTCCTGTAATGCAGTGACCACGTGGAGGAACAGCGCTGCCTTAATGTATGCCTCTAAGCATGGATACATTATAATATGAAAATCACACCATAAATATAGTTTGTGCTTGTTTAACAATTTATCAGATGCATTTTCTTCTCATATAATTTTTGATATTGTATATTATTTTAATTGGCTACATAATCTATAAAATACTGTATGTATACATAGGTATCTGTTAGGCATTGATTTGTTATTGTGGACTTTGCTGTGTGTTCTATGTATAAAATTTTATTTAATCCTTCTAAGTTTATGTGGGAAGTATTATTAACTCCATCTTAGAGGTGGTTACATTGAGACCTGAAGTGTTCTGTGACTTGACCAGCTGCATGGCTGGGCTTTCTGACCACCAATGCAATATTTTTAGTCATTCACTTATTACTGGGCACTGAAGTTAAATTT
>NW_007876586.1:0-571 GCF_000696425.1 Galeopterus variegatus
TGAGTGAGTTCTTGCTCGATTAGTTCCTGTGAGAGCTGGTTGTTTATAGGACCCTGGCACCTCCTCTCTCTCTTGCTTCTGCTCTCTTGCTTCCTCTCGCCATGTGATCTGCTTGTACCTGCAGGCCGCCTCCCACTTTCTGCCATGAGTAGAAGCAGCCTGAGGCCCGTGCCAGATGCAACCATCCCAGAATCGTAAGCCAAATAAACGTCTTTTCCTTATAAGTTACCTAGTCTCAGGTATTCTGTTATAGCAACACGAAATGGACTAAAACAACTCCCTTCACCAAATCTCATCTCTGGTAGCCCCCATTCTACTCTCTACTTCTTTGAGATCAACTTTTTTAGGTTCCACATATGAGTAAGATAATGGAGGATTTGTCTTTTGTGACTGGCTTATTTTGCTTAATATAATGTCCTTCAGGTTCATCCATGCTGTCACAAATGAGAAAATTTCATTCTTTTTTGTGGTTGAATAGCATTCTATTGTGTATATGTATCACTTTTTTTTAATCCATTCATTTGTTGATGGACACTTAAGTTGATTGCATATCTTTTCTATTGTAAATAGT
>NW_007876587.1:0-571 GCF_000696425.1 Galeopterus variegatus
TACATAAATAATAAAAGGCAAATACAGTTAACCCTTAAACAACACGGGTTTGAACCGCATGGGTCCCTGTAAAGGGAGGGCCGACTTTTCCTACATGGGTTCCACATGGTCAACTAGTTAAGTACTTAACTACTTAAGTTACTTAACTAGTAAGCAACAATGTGGGGAAAGTTATCCAGGGATTTTCGACTGCTCAGGGGTTAACACACTTCCTAACCCCCACTTACTTGTTCAAGGGTCAACTGTATTCCAATTTTTCCTTAAGTACGCTTTAAAAATGAATATCGCTTTCTTTTCAGACACTACACAACTTTCAAGTAAAATATACTGCAAGACCACAACTAAAATTAGAGAATTCAAATCACAGCATTGAATATGTGATGAATAACAGGATTGCAGGCATCACTTACATCAGGGACTGGGACCACGGGTTCTTGTAAGTCCTTCCACAATTTTCTAGGAATAACCTTTATGGGGATGTCATGTGTCACAGTGCGACTACTGTTTGATAGAGACGACTGCCAAGAAAAGAATCAATTTAAAAAATATTTTTATGTTGTCAATATTTTTT
>NW_007876588.1:0-571 GCF_000696425.1 Galeopterus variegatus
AAATTATTTTCAGAAATGTTTCATTATATCTATGAAAATAAAATCATAGTATATTCATATATGATTTTTTAAATGTAAATGCTACTTTGACACAATGCCTGTCACATGTAAATACTTAAATAACTCTTGGTTTCATTATAGAATGGTGAAAAAAAAATACAATTTATTGTCCTCTAATGAGCCCTTCATTCTTAAATCTCAGTATACTCAGTATGCAGGGATAGAGAAATTCTAAATGGAATTTCTATGCATTTAGTAACAGCTTTTGTCTGGGCCTATCTTTTCAAAACTGTTTATACAGAGAATTGCCTTGGAAAATAAACAGTGTCTCACTCCAGGACAGAAGGCAGATTATTTTCCTAACCAGAATACTAAAGATAATGTGTCCCTGAGGGACAAAGTTTCAACAGGTAAGTCAGCAGGTCCTTTAAAAAGATTGGGGGTTTTCTGAGATTGGAGTTCCTCAGCTGTGACCCAGACTGACTGTTTACAAATCCCCGTGGACCAATCTACCTCTTCAACATAGAGCTTGAGGAAAAAGTGAAACTAACACGGACCTTTAACTCATGCT
>NW_007876589.1:0-571 GCF_000696425.1 Galeopterus variegatus
TTTTTTTTCTTCTTTTTTCCTTTCAGTACTTTAAAGATGCTCTTCCACTGTGTTATGGCTTGCATTTTTCATGGAGAAGTCTGCTGTTATTCTTATCTTTGTTAGTCTACATAAGATATAATTTTTTCTACAGCTACTTTCAAGGTTCTCTTTATCACTGTTTTCAAGTAATTTCAGTATAATTTGCTTTGGTAGAGTTTTCTTCATATTGCCTGGGCTTTGCTAGTGATTTGTTGAGTTTTTTAGTTTTGTAGATCTGTAGTACTCATAAAAATTGAAAAAATTTTTTCATTATTTTTCAAAAATTCTTTTGCCGCTTTCCTTCTGTGGGGACCCGAATGCATGCATATTAGGTTGCTAAAAATTGTCCCACAGCTTACTGTTATTCTGTTCATTTTCTTCTTTTCAATCCTTTTTCTGTTTCACTTTGGATAGTTTCTGTTGTTGAGTTTTCAAGTTCACTAATTTTTTTCTCTGTTATTTAATTGGCTTTTAATTCCATCTACTGTATTTTCTTACTCTCATATATTGTATTTCTCAGTTCTAGAAGTTTGATTTTTAAAATATTTCA
>NW_007876590.1:0-571 GCF_000696425.1 Galeopterus variegatus
CTGCCTGTTTCCTTCAGTCTAAGACAGATATTGCACAGGACCACCCAGATCCTTGAAATCTCGACTGAAGACAAACAAGTGACAAAAGTGGCATCCTGGGAGATCCTGGTGGGGCAATCAGCCTAACTGATCTGGGCTTTGTCAGAAAGAGAGAAGGGGGACTCCCTCCTGAGTGTTGGAAACACAGCAAGGAGGAATCTAGATGTCTAGATGTTTGGTGGGCCTTCTGGGGTTCCAGCTCTTCCCTCAGAGCCCACAACGTGGCTACATGGAGAAAATGCCAGTCTTGAAATAGCCTGGATATCATCAACCTGTCAGTGCTGCATCCCAGCCAGAACCTGCTATGGGAGAAGGTATCGAGTCAAAATGTAGCTGTTCTCTTATCTGCTCAAGAAGGTCGCGAGGGCCAGAGGGAAGCTGTGGGTTTGGGCTGCTGGAGATGACCACAAGCTCAAGTTTCTTGATTTTCGTGCTCTTGGGTATGTATCAGCAATAGGAAGTGGATGTCCCTGAAGAGGGAGGGAGCAGCCCCAGTTGACTCCACACTGCAGGAGACTGGCTTGTGACAAGC
>NW_007876591.1:0-571 GCF_000696425.1 Galeopterus variegatus
GAGCCTTATAACACCAAGGTTGCCATTTAGATCCCACACCAGTCAGCTGCCAAAAAAAAAAAGGATGAAATGACTCCATTATCTCTCCCAAGCACTGGTTATAAAGAAACAGAATAACAAAACCTGAGAAAAGATGTAACAAACACAACATTGTTTTACTTTCCAGTGTTTGCCTTATGGAGGGATTTTTTGTTAGCATAATATTGACTTCAGCTCAGCTACGCACACACAAAAGAGTCATTTTATATGTTCATCACTTTTCTGGGTTCTAAACTTTATACAAAGAAGGGTATAATATTATTAACGTCTTAAAAAATAGTGTGGTCTGGGTACTGTAGGAGTGTAGATAACAGCCACTTCAGGCATTACTGTGGGTGTAGACAGATAAATGTTACCTAAACATAAATATATTATTAATGTATTCAATACATTATGTGTGGATGAAAACATTGTCAGATATGGAAAATACTGCTGAGGCTGAATTTTATATAAATTATGAGTTTTTCAGGATTTATCAAGAATAATAAAATAAAAATGATGATGATGATCATTTTGACAAAGAAAAAAAAAA
>NW_007876592.1:0-571 GCF_000696425.1 Galeopterus variegatus
TTGCATTTCTGGTATCTCTTTTTGGGTGTTTGTTCATTTTGGCAGGGAGTTTCACTCGGGTTTTGGACCTCTGCGGGAAGCCCCCTCTCTGATCAGTTTGAACTCTACTAGGCTGCTTGATACCTCCCTGCCGGGCCCGCAAGGTATGTGTGTTCTGCACCTCGCTATCAGGACATTTTCCCACTCTTTGTGCACTAGGTGGGGCTGTTGAGTCTTGCAAAGGGGGCCCGCAGGGCATGTAATATTTTTTTTCTTTTTCTGAGACTCCGCCTCCTTTTGCCGGACCTCTCCCCACTCCGTGCACTCAGTGTAGGGCTGAGGTGTGTCTTCTGCAATCCTCGTCTATCAGCTGGGACATCAAAGCTGTGCACTGCCCTGCCCTGCCCAGGAAGAGTTTCAGGTTTCTAGTAGGGATGCTTTGGGTGCTTTTGTGGCCCTGGATAAGGCCTCCTCTTGATCTCTCACTTTCCTCCTGGTGCTGCAGCTATCTGTGTAGTAAAGTTATCTCCCACTCCAGGGTGTGAGCTCCTTGGGGGAGGGACCCACAGCACACAGTTCCTCTTTGAATCCC
>NW_007876593.1:0-571 GCF_000696425.1 Galeopterus variegatus
TATTGTTAGCATATAAATATTCTTTTTTGTAAAAGGTTCTTCCTGGATGCTTTATTTTAAATAGTATTATTTGAAGAGACATATAGTCTGTCTTTTTTATTTCTATTATACAAAAAACTAAGCAAATTTCGAGACCAATCATGGGTTTAAGTTATTTTGTATACTCTAGTTTGTATTTGCCTTAAGTCATAAAGAGAACTTGGATTTTTTTTCCCTTAATCACTAATTAAGTGGAGATAGTAATATAGTTAATACCTACTGAGATGCATTATTAAAATGCATTGTGTTTAATGATAGTAGTATTACTCATGAAAATCTTTTATTTAGGTTTAATGTTTTCCTGTGAATTGCGATGCATTGATTTTTACGAAAAAATTACATTGGAGATAAGTGATTTCCAAAAAATTTGTTTGGGTTTTTATCTTTTTCCCAAGGGAAAACAAACTATTTTAAATATTTTCCCAAGCTGATTATAGTCTAAGCATCATCACTGAAGAATATTTAAAGTCCTAATCCTGTTAACTAGTTCTTTTGCAACCCTGTAATGAAACTGAAAGTAAACATTTTCATT
>NW_007876594.1:0-571 GCF_000696425.1 Galeopterus variegatus
CACTGGAATCTGAGTAGAAGTTAATGTGCACAATTCCCATGTCTCTTCCCTAAAAGAGAACAGCTTGCCTCCTTTCCTCTCTCCCCCTTCCCACGGGCTGGTAGGCTGACATGGTATTAGTGCTTCCGTGTAGAATGGCAGCACCTAAACAAGAGCACAGCAACGAGAAAGACATAGTCCTTGCACAACTCTGTGGAACTGAAAAGCCACCACCTCTTACTATTGCCTTCTGTGCTACACCCGGTAGACCTGCCATTAACACCTTTTACTGTGGCCAAAGAACAAACGCGAGGAAAAGAGAAATGATATTGTTAGAATTATGCCTGGGTTAAGGGAATATAGAACATAGGTGAGGACATGCCAGAGGCTCTTGCACTTAAATGGTACAAGCTTTAGTGAATTGATGTTATAAAAATTACATTTGCTTGTTTGGAAACTTTTGTTATTTACCACATGGTTTCTCGCTGAGTTTCAAAGGACCGAGGTTACCTCCAGGTGAGGGAAAGGTCGTCATATTGAGCAAGGGCAGACTCATTCAACAGACAGTTTCAGATGATCTGCTGTGTGCTAG
>NW_007876595.1:0-571 GCF_000696425.1 Galeopterus variegatus
TCATTTCCATCGTCTCCTCTTGCAGCAGGTCTTTTTTATTCTCATAGACCTACCCTTCCTTCCTCTTTCTAAAATCCACAAGTTTATTTGAGTTGTTTTAATTCAACAAACATTTAACACTGATTGGAACGATTGCTATAAATAGTGTTTAGACTCCTGGCTGACCCACAATTCCCATTTAAACCACAATTCCAGTACCTGGAATGAATTCCATTTATTGTTTTACTTTGAGTTGATCTACTCACTGCCTTGTGAGACTCTCTTTACTACCCTCTTTCTCCTACTCCCCTTTCTTTTCCTTTTTCTTCCCTTTTCTCCCTTACTACTGCTCCCACCTCTCCTACCATCACCACCAAACCTACTTCCCCTTTCTATTATGTTTCAGGTAAAGTATGTGTTAAAACAGGACTTGCAAATTGCTCTGGGATCCAAAACACAATGTACAACATGGTTTCTAGAAAACTTGTGGTATAGGCTTTAGCAAGAAAAGATCATAAATAAAATTGTTCATCATCCTCCTGGCTACAGCCTTGTACAAGACAGGAAGGGAATGCAGTTATAGGAGGGGGGA
>NW_007876596.1:0-571 GCF_000696425.1 Galeopterus variegatus
CCCCCCATCCTTCTTTTTTTTTTTTTTTCTCGTGACCAGTAAGGGAATCGCAACCCTTGGCTCGGTGTCGCCCGCACAGCGCTCAGCCAGTGAGTGCACTGGCCAGTCCTGTATAGGATCCGAACCCGTGGCAGGAGCATCGCCACTCTCCCAGCGCCGCACTCTCCCAAGTGCGCCACGGGGCCGGCCCATCCACCCATCCTTCTATCCATTGATCCCTCTAGCCATCCTTTCTTCCAACAAATTGATTACATAGGTCTGCTCTCAGCTCTACAACACAGAATCACTGATAACCATGCCCTTGCCAGGGAGTCTAATTTCAAGCAAATTAAAAACAAACAACAACAACAACAAAAACCCTCCTTACCCCTGACCGTCACGATCTGGCCCCTGCCCATCTCTTTCATTTCACCTGTTACCATTCTCCCCCACATCTACCATGTTCCGGCAACTCAGTTGACTTGCAGTCCCTTGCACACTGAGCTATTTCCCCACTTGGGGCCTTTCCTTGCAGTTTCCTTTCCACGTGGGGGCCTTCCCACACCCTTCTCTTGGCCTGGAGGGCTTCAGG
>NW_007876597.1:0-571 GCF_000696425.1 Galeopterus variegatus
ATGGGTCAAAGAAGAAACTAAGCAGGAAATCAAGAAATTCCTTGAAACAAATGAAAATAGAGGCACAACATACCACACTGTAGGATACTACCAAAGCAGTACTAAGAGAGAAGTTTATTGCAATAAGTTCTTACATCAAAAAACTAGAAAGATTACAAATAAACCATCTAATGTTGTGCCCAAAGAAACTAGAAAGCAAGAACAAAACAATCCCAAAATTGGTACATGGAAAGAAATACTATAGATCAGAGTGAAACTAAACAAAATAGAGACCAAAGGGGGAAAAAAAACCACAGAAGATCAATGAAACAAAAAGTTGATCTTTTGAAAAGAAATAAAAAATTGACAAATCATTAGCTAGACTAAGAAAAAAAAAAAAAGGAGAGAAGACCCAAATAAGAAAAATCAGAAGACATTACAACTGATACTACAGAAATACAAAGAATCATTAGAGACTATTATGAATAACATACACAAATTGGAAAGTCTGGAGGAAATAGATAAATATCTGGACACATACAATTTACCAAGGCTGAGCAAAGAAGAAACAGAAAACCTGAAGAGATCATTA
>NW_007876598.1:0-571 GCF_000696425.1 Galeopterus variegatus
AATATAGGCTGTGAAAACTGTCAGCATATATTGGTGCCTATGGTAGCCAGCATTCAAGATGCCCCCCAATCATTCCCACCTCCTCTTAGTGACTAGCATACTTCCCTTCCACAATGAGTCAGGGCTGGCTGATGCTGACTCCTGAGGCTATTGTGTGACTTCAAGGCTACGTCATAGAAGACACTGCAGCTCCTGCCTCAGTGTCTTAGATAACTTGCTCTGCCCAAATCCAGCTATCATGTTGGAGGACACATGAGCAGCCCTGTGGAAAGCCCGAGGTGGAAAGGAACTGAGGTTTTCACCAATACCGTCTTGCAGCTGTGCAAGAAAGCCACCTTGGAAAGTAGATCCTCCTGTTAAGTAGCCTCGGAGTTACTTAACACTAGCTCATGGTTTCATTGACCCAGGCAGGAACGGAAGTGCAATGGAGGTGGTTTCAGATGCTTTATACCTTGTCAATATCCTCTGCAGAAGATAGTGAAGGGAACAAAGTTCTTTTCACTCACCATTCGTTGGCTGAAAAATTATACTTTGAATATTCATTGCAACTAGAGTAATGCAATACCTTTCT
>NW_007876599.1:0-571 GCF_000696425.1 Galeopterus variegatus
CCCACAGAAATCCATTTTAAACATTTAAATCACCCCATCTATTCTATCAGGGTTTATGCTTGTGTGAAAATCTGAAGGATGTAGGATCACTGGACCTTGTGCTCCTGTCCTCCTGGTCACACCTTCCTTCCCTCAACCACAGCCTGATTTCTAAGTTACTGACAACATCAAGAAGGTTCTCATCTCAGGGAATCATGGGTTCGGGACCTTGGACAGTCGTTCTGAAAGGTTCCCTGCTGTAGTAAAGAGAACACACTTTAGAACGTGTGTAAACTGTGGCTTGGATGGATTGCTGCCTCTCAACTGTGCTTATGGTCTGAAGTTATCAACTAGTCACCATGTTAATAAAGGGTGTCTTATTCCATTCCGTCTGCTATAACAAAATACCATAAACTGGTATCTTTTTGTCAACAGAAATTTATTTCTCAGAATTTTGGTGGCTGAGAAGTCCAAGATGAAGCTGCTGGAAGATTCAGTGTTGGCTGAGAGCTCACACTGCTTAACAAATGTTGTGTCCACAATGTGTCTCACATGGCAGAAGATCCAAGGAATGTCCCTCCAATGTCATTTA
>NW_007876600.1:0-571 GCF_000696425.1 Galeopterus variegatus
TCGGCAGGTAAGGGGTGAGATTGTGGAGTATTCTGAAGGTGGAGTGACAGGACCTGCTGATCGATGGGATGCAGGCTGTGTGTAATATTGAGGGGTCAAGGGGGACTCCTGGACTAGCTGCCATTTTTCTGAGGTGTGGAAAGCTGCAGGAGGAACATCTGGGGAGGGAAGACAACTGTAATGCTTTGGACAGATGTCTCCAGCCACCCATTGCACATCTGCATTGAAATATTAACCTGGCAAGTGGATGTGTTTGGAACCCATCAATCAACACCACAGTCATCAGCATAAACATCTAAAGCCCTTCAAATTCCTGCATCCAGACAGGATTGAATACACAATCAGAATTACGCATTTGAGAGTGAGACTTTAGCAAAATTTATCTACTTCAATTCTTTTGTTTTGCAATGGTGGAACTAAAGCCCAGAGAGGGGAAGTAATTCATTCACTCAAGGTCAAATAGCAATTTGCGTGTAGACCCTGAACCAGAATCCATGTCTCCTGGACCAACCCCCCAAGCTACCCCCAAGTGTGAATCCTCTTTCCACTGTTCTCAAAATTGTTTCACAAT
>NW_007876601.1:0-571 GCF_000696425.1 Galeopterus variegatus
TATAATATGCTGGTAATTAAATCTTTTGCAACTGTTTAAATTTAAGATAAATTAAAAAAAAATATCAACCCATCTTCAGTGCCAACATGTCAATACTTGGATTCTAATCTCAGCCTAATCTTGCTGCCTTCTACATAAGACTATCTCATAACCTTGTTTATGTCAGATATTGCAATCCTAGGTCTACTTAGTTCAGAGAAAGTCTTTGAGTATCTGTCCTTGGAGTCTTAACACTTTCTACTTCAGTCAACACTCTTCTTGATGGCTTATACTATAAACTGTGTATGTGAATAGGGTTGCTTGTTGTTACGATGTATGAAGCAAACTACTGTGCAATGGTCAATAGTTCAGATTATAGTTAGAATCCAGACTGTACATCATCATAGTTGTTTTTTGGATACTTTTAATTTTTAATTTATATGTGCCTCAATTTTTTCTATTTTTTTTTCTTTTTTTTTTTGTGACCGGCAACGGATCGCAACCCTCAGTGTCATGTCCGTACCGGACCGAGACCAGCAACGGGATCGCAACCCTCGGTGTTGCACCCGCACCTCACTCAGCCAGTGAGCGG
>NW_007876602.1:0-571 GCF_000696425.1 Galeopterus variegatus
AGTCCACAAAGGATTAAGCGCTTTGAAACGGGTGAATGAAAAGGCTTAAAACACTGCAGTGCTTAATATGGGTTTCCCTCCTCCTTCCCCTTTTCTCCTCTCCTTTCTATCATTCCTGTTGCCATGAAGGGAGAAAGTCAGATCTGAGCCAGAGGTGAAGAGTTGAAGAGGTTGTAGTGATGTGGTACGAAAATTTTGGGTATTCTGTTTTGCATTTTTATAACCACCCTGTAGATGTGGCCCCAATTTTCACAGCTCCCTCCACTTACCCATCACTTGCACAGTCCCATGGAGTTAAGCCAGCAGAAGTGAGCTTTTCACCAGCTGCCTGGCGTACATTTGTATTTGCCCGCAATGAATAACTGTTCTCAAGGTGATTTATGTGTTGGTTCTGATGATGTTCACTTTCCAAAGATGGAAAGTCGACACTCAGAGATGTATGATCTTGGGGAAAAGATGTTATGGAAAAAAAGAGTGAAATCTTTCTCACATGTACTTTGGGCTTTGCCTGAATTGTTCATAGAGTTCTTGTATCCCTTTTGCAATTTGAACTGAGTTTTGTAGACGACTT
>NW_007876603.1:0-571 GCF_000696425.1 Galeopterus variegatus
ATGAGAGTTCCTTTTTCTCCGCAACCTCACCAGCATTTATCGTTCAGAGTCTTTTGGATTTCAGCCATTCTAATTGGGGTGAGATGGTATCTCAGTGTAGTTTTGATTTGCATTTCCCGGATGCTGAGTGATGTTGAGCATTTTTTCATATGACTGTTGGCCATTTGTATATCTTCCTTAGAGAAACGCCTACTTAGCTCTTTTGCCCATTTTTTAAGTGCGTTGCTTGTTTTATTCTTGTAAAGTTGTTTGAGTTCCTTGTATATTCTGGATATTAGTCCTTTGTCAGATGTGTATTTTGCAAATATTTTCTCCCACTCTGTTGGTTGTCTTTTAACTCTGTTAATTGTTTCTTTTGCTGTGCAGAAGCTCTTTAGTTTGATATAATCCCATTTGTTTATTTTTCCTTTGGTTGCCCGTGCTTTTGGGGTCATATTCATGAAGTCTGTGTCCTATTTCCTGAAGTGTTTCTCCTATGTTTTCTTTAAGAACTTTTATTGTTCTAGGGTGTATATTTAATTCTTTAATCCATTTTGAGTCGACTTTAGTGTATGGTGAAAGGTATGGGTCT
>NW_007876604.1:0-571 GCF_000696425.1 Galeopterus variegatus
TGAGGGTTGCGATCCGTTGCCGGACACGGAAAAAGACAAAAAAATAAAAATAAAAATAAAATTGTTGGCATGATTCTGGGGGGAAAAAAAAAGAATATTGGTGGCATTTAATCAATGGTAACAGGAAAAATGATATAATGATGATAATGAGAACATTAGTTAAACATTTGGGGGAAATTATAATACGCATCATTACATTATTTAAAGCAAAGTAAAATTCTGTTGTATCAAAAAGTTAAATATAAGGAAATAAAAAGACAAAAATAAGCAAATATTGGCAAATGCGTGTCAGATGATGCTACACAGAAGACCTTTTTTATCACTGAAGAAGTGGTGGGAACTAGAAAAGCATAAAGCTCTTGACTGAAAAATTTGACAGTGGAAAATTTTGATACGTCTAACATTTCAAAAAGCACAGTCAAGGAATTTTTTTTATTTTTATTTTTAAAACAAACTATTATCTGATTTTTAAAAAGCATTTACAAAATGTAGTAGTAGCAAAAAATACTCTTAATATCCACAGTTACTTAAGATAAGTGACTTAAAAAATACCTCTAATAAACAATTATAA
>NW_007876605.1:0-571 GCF_000696425.1 Galeopterus variegatus
GCATCTCATACAGACAGTATATGATTGCTTTCTTTTTATCCATTCCACCAATTTCTGTCTTGTAATTGCAAGGTTTTGCACATTTCATTTAATGTAATTATTGATACACTGGTTTTGGGTCTACTTTTCACTATTTCTTCTCTGTTTGTCCCCTCTGTGTTTTATTCTCCAGTTCTTCCTTTCCTTCCTTGTTTTGGAATATTTGAATATATTTTAGAATCCAACTTTAATTTACTTATTGGCTTCGAAGCTATTTTGCTAGCAGTGCTCTAAGGGGTTATAATATACAATCTTCTCACAGTCTGCTTAAGTTGATACTATGCCACTTTGTATAAAATGTAGAAAGCTCATAATCTTATTGGGTCATTTTCTGCCCTCCCAATCCTTTGTACTATAGTTATTATATGTGGTACACCTTACATATATTATAACCCTAAAAGATAATATTAAAATTTTCACTTTAAACCATCACACAACATTTTTTTTAATTTTAAAAGAAATATAAAAGTTATTTTCATTTCCTATATATTTCATTCTTTCCTGAAGATAGAAATTTTATTGGGTGGCGAGG
>NW_007876606.1:0-571 GCF_000696425.1 Galeopterus variegatus
ACATGTACTGGTCACACATAAGACTTAGTCTTCTTAACTATGTGCTCCTTCCTTCCTTGCATTGTCTGACATTTGTCTTTGCACCCTCAGTACTGACTGCAGGCAGGGCCTGTATCCTGGAAATTATTTACTGAGTGATTAAAATAACCTTTCATGTTCAGTCACTCAAATTGAGTTCTTTACATATGCTATTTTAAGGAATCAGGAATTACTTATTTCACCCCACTCTGTAAACTTTTATAAAATTTAGAAAGCTGTATTTGATCCCTGTAATACGTTTTTGCTATCTTTGCAATAGGTATTTTCTTAGAGATGCAATTCTAGTATACCAAGGCTCTTTAGGTACCTCAGGAACTGCCCCCTCCAGTATGGGATTTAACAACCATTTTAGACTGTGTGTCATGTTAAGGAGTTTCTTTAAAACTTATGTCAGTCACTGCCCCAGGTTGAGTTCTTTGGAAGCACAACGGAGATGAAGTTCTGGATACAAGATGTTTATAAGGGATCAGTACTTCTAAAGGGCAGGAGGCAGAGGCAGGGTTGGGAAGAGGAAGTCGTTTACCTGTAATGC
>NW_007876607.1:0-571 GCF_000696425.1 Galeopterus variegatus
CTCAGAGACCTGCAAGTGAGGGGTCTGGGGACCCAGCTTGGCATGTGAAAGGTTGGTGACCAAGTCTGGACAACAAGCTTGAGGGGTCTGTGAGCTCTAGACCCAGACCTAGCTCGACAGTTGGCCCAGTTGGCAGTGTTACGGGCAGGTAAAAGAGCACTAAAATTGGTGTAGTCTGCGTCAGGATTCTGAGCAGGTACAGGAGCCGAAAGCCCTTGGAAGAAGGAGGCAATGTGGCTACTTTTGAATATGTTCTGCCCTATGGCCACCTTCCTGTTGACCAGGATCTGGTTGCTGCACACTGTACTGCAAGGCAGCACAGACCAGGTACTACAACGCAAACCCCCTTGGGAGGGTGAGGAAATGTGGCTGTCCTTGAGCGTATGGGGCCCGGAAGCCACTTTTTTGCTGACCGGAGCCTGGCTACATCTAACTATGCTGCAAACGGATAGAGATTTGCGGCAGAAAGCAGAGTTGTTGGAAACATGGATAAATATCCTGTAGGATGATGTACAGCAACTGGCCACTCCTGCCTCTCACACCAAGGAAGACGACAAACCCAGTGGTGAGT
>NW_007876608.1:0-571 GCF_000696425.1 Galeopterus variegatus
CCAGTTCAGTGTTATTTCCATTGGAGCTACTCAGTACTACAGATCACTTTCAAAGGCTCCCTACTGCCTACCAAATAATGGACAACCTACAAAGCCTAGTAGCAGTCAAGGTTTATCCTATCTGGTCCCAGCCTACCTTCCCAATCATTGGCCTTTTACATGCTACTTGCTCTAGTTTTGTTCAGCTTCTGTCTTTGCTTATGCAGTCCCTAGGATACCTATTCTCCTGCCTCCCCTGGTCAAATCCTACCTATTCCTCGGCTGCAACTGCAGCCTCCTCCAGGAATGCAGCTGTGACCCTCTGTTAATTAATGAAGTATTCCACAGCCTTTAAGATGGTATAATGACATCGTGACTCAGGAATACTGGAATCTTACCTTAACCCAAAGTCTCCTATCCTCTCAGGAGAGCTACATGCACGGATAACAATGTCAAATAGCAAATAAAATCACTCTATATTTAGTAGAACTTTGGAAGACTAGGCTACAGCATGAAGCCTTTTTCTACCCGTATGCCCAGATCTAAATCTTACCACCTCTGTCAACACATAAAAAAGATGATGGTACCCGAG
>NW_007876609.1:0-571 GCF_000696425.1 Galeopterus variegatus
TATACACTCCTAACGCTTTTAGACTGAATGAAAATGTTGAGTTGGCTTTTTATTTTTTTTTACTTTAAATCCGAACAAAAGTGTCACTTGATGGAATTCTCTACCAGCTTCATCTAAATTTCTGGATTCATGTCAATCATGCTACATTAATTTGGAATTAAAGATTAACCTCCTATCCTAGAGTGCCAGAGATGACTAAACAGCAGTTTAATACCTGACTATGTGAATAATAATCATTCTAACAGTAAAACACAGAAACCTTGCAATAACCCTTCCAATTAAAGCTCTACTTATATATGCTAAGAAAAGTATTTTCTGGGTTATTATTAACAGAAGAAAATCTATAAGTCAGTGGACAGAACTTAGCATGGACCCCCAGTCTGGACTCCCAGTCACAGGTGGGCACTGAGCCCCTGTGGTGCTCTCCAGCTGTGACGTCAGCTTCGGGGGGGAGGGACTGAACCCCTTTCACCTCTCACAACATCCTACACAAAGGTATCGGTACCATGTGGAGAAGTACCCTGGTTACTTGAATTCTATAATTGAGAGCAACCTCAGAACTTAAAATTCT
>NW_007876610.1:0-571 GCF_000696425.1 Galeopterus variegatus
GACCATTTCTTAGTGTATAGTTCAGTAGTGTTTAAGGATAGGCACATTGTTGTGCAAGAACATTTTCATCTTGTAAAACTGAAACCGTATACCCATTAAACAGCAATTTCCCATTTGTCCCTCCTTCCAGGCCCTGACAATTATAATTCTACTTTGTTTCTATGAATTTGAGTACTCTAGGTACTTCATGTAAGTAGAATTATACAGTATTTGTCTTTTTGTGATTGGCTTATTTCACTTAGCATAATGTCCTCAAGTTTCATCCATGTTGTAGCATGTGTCAGAATTTCCTTCCTTTTTAATGCTGAATAATATTCCATGGTATGTATATATCACATTTTGTTTATCCATTCATCCACTGATGGACACTTGGATTGCTTCTACCTCTTGGCTATTGTGTGGAACATGTTTCTGAAATAGTGATCATGGTATTATAATAATTATAATATTTGCCTTTTCTAGATGAACTGAAACTTTTCATCTTTTAATTTTTAATTTCATTTTCAGTTTCCCAAAATATTACTTTTTGTTTTTGTTGCCAACTAAGTTCATTGGTCCCAAAGTGGGAAGA
>NW_007876611.1:0-571 GCF_000696425.1 Galeopterus variegatus
TGTCAGGAGGCTGCCCTTGTAAAGCAGTTGACCTTGCCTGCTCATGAGTGAACTTGGTCATAGCCGTTCACGTTGTCAGAGCTTCAGTTGAATTCTTTGCATTGCTGGAACTATACCTGTTGAGTTTCACATGTTTTTCTTGTTGTTTTCTGAAACTTTCTGTGGATTCCATCTGGTAAGATGAAGAAAGCATCAACGTCAAAATTTACAGCATGATGTTAGCACCTGTCTAGGGCAGAACAATGCCTGAAAATGATTATAGGGTTAGGTACCGATATTCAGTAATTTTAAGTCAATCTTCAGTTAAAAACAAATAACAACAACAAAAAACTATTTTAAAATAGTTTTAAAAGTAAATTTTTATTTGTTTTTTCTAATCATCTTTTTCGTAATACTTATTTTACAGTTTGGTCATGAGCACTGCCAGTACATGAATTTCTGACTGATGTCAACCGTCTTTGCAATGCAGTGGTCCAGAGGGCAGAGGCCAAAGAGGAAGAAGAGGAGACACACATGGCAACCCTTGGACAGTACCTTGTCCATGGTCGAGGATTTCTGTTACTTACCGAGC
>NW_007876612.1:0-571 GCF_000696425.1 Galeopterus variegatus
CTGAAAGGGGGAAATTTCATATGTGACATCATTTAACCCTCAAAAATGCCTCTGAGGAGGGGGGGGGCAAATTATTACTACAATGATACAAATAGGGAAGCTGGAACATTAGAGGTTGACCAAGCTCAGCAACTAGTAAGTGGCAGAGAAGGGATTGCCCACCTAAGGCGGCAGGCCTCCAAACTCAGCCAGTGGGTGAATGTGCGGAGATGCTTAGTCCCAACCCATTCTCTCCTTTCTCTTTGCTCACACTCTGATTTTGTCCAGACAGTGGGGTGCCTGCTGATGGGAAATGCTTGGTCTCCCAGACCCCCTTGCAGCTGGGGTAACCACAGGACAGGATTGCCATGAGGTTAAAGGGGAACCCTACTAGGGGAGAGAGAGTGCTCTTAGATAACACTCGCTTTTCTGGTAGAAAATGGGGCAAGCTTGGCCCATTTGTCCCTTCTTCTCCTGCCTGGAATGCGGTTCTTAAGGCTGCAGTGGCAGAAGCCTTCATATGTCCATGAAGGAGATCCAGGAGACCTCAGAAGCGGGAACGCTGAGCAGTTAAAGCAGCGCCAGCAACCGG
>NW_007876613.1:0-571 GCF_000696425.1 Galeopterus variegatus
TAGAGCAGAGGAGCTATGTTAAATACAAGCAACATTCAATAGAGACCACTATGCTTGCAAAACTAAATTAGACACAAAATAAAATTTGGCAATCTGTTAAAAAAAAGAGAGATTTATTTAATATTCATTCTCTTTTATATGATTTTTGGAAGTTTTGGAATTAATGTATCATCTTGTATAAAATTTGGGGAAATAATTGTTTATTTTTCAGAAAATTTTCTGAAAAGAATTTTTACTGCTAGAATTTTAAAATTGTTTGCAACTATGCAAGGATACTTCAAAAAGTTCATGGAAAGATTTGTATTGCCTTTCAGTTCTGTTTTTCCAGTAACTTTTTGGAGATTTATATTTCAAGGCCATATCTTTTAAAACAAATTTATTTTTTTTTAATTCTGGTATATGGTTTCAATATGTTCACGTTAACTACATAAAATAAAAGCTGAGACTATTTCCACATTTGCACTATCTTCTTCAAAGCTCTGCCTTCCTAAATAACCACTCAGAGACATCCACATTTGCCAGATGGGTTGATGTGCTCTAAGATATAAGTAGAGACTGTTTCAATCCAAAT
>NW_007876614.1:0-571 GCF_000696425.1 Galeopterus variegatus
CATTGCACAGTCAGGTCAAATAATAGATCTGGGACTTAAAAATTGTGGAATTTTAGCTTGCTGCCTGGCCTTGGTTTCTTTCTGTGAAAAATGTGGAAATCCACAAATTGAAGAATGAGTAGGAGATACCCTATGGCATTGACAAAAGTAGTAAGAGAAATAAATAAAAGATTAGACTTTATGAAGAAAACAGTAAGAGTTAAATATTGCAATGTAAGCAAAATGTGCAAAAAGGTTTTCACAAGGATTAAGAAAAAATGTATGCTAATAAAAAATTGACAAAGAATAGACAATAAAGTTGAATTACCAATGACTAATTCTGAAAAATGATCATGATCTCTAATTTAGCTGTTATAAACTGATTCTCAAGTTTAAGGTGCCCGCTATTGCTTTCTCTCCCATTAATTATTTGGTACCTACAACCTGCCCTTCTTGTCTTTATTGGTACCTATCTTTTTTTTTTTTTAACTTGATACTTCTTTGCCTCAAATTATCCGAGAACCCCTCAGATTTACTCAATCCCAAGGCCATAAAGCCTGCTTTTAAAAACCAGGTGAGTTTGATTTGCGTT
>NW_007876615.1:0-571 GCF_000696425.1 Galeopterus variegatus
ACCAAGAAAGTACACCACCAAAAGTTAATAAATCTCAAACTCTAGATCCTATAGAACAGAAAGCACTTGAAATGAATGACAAGGAATTTTGAGTGATAATTCTAAAGAAACTGAATGAGATACAAGAAAACTCAGCTAGACAGCATGATGAAACGAGGAAAAGTATGCAGGACATGAAAGAGGAAATGTACAAGGAAATCAATGCCCTTAAAAAAAATGTAGCAGAACTTGCCGAACTGAAGAAGTTATTCAGCAAAATGAAAAACACAATGGAGAGTTTAACCAGCAGGATAGTGGAAGTTGAAGAGAGAACCTCTGAACTTTAAGATGGACTGATTGAAATAACACAAGTAGTCAAGAAAAAAGAATCAAAGACATTGAAGAAAATCTGAGAGAGACATTAGACAACCTTAAGGACTCAAATATCTGAGTCATGGGTATTCCAGAAGGGGAGGAAAAAGGAGAAGGTATTAAAAACATATTTAACAAAATAGTGGCACAAAACTTCCCAGACATAGGAAAAATCACAGCTCTTCAGATCCAGGAAGCTCAACGATCTCCAAACGTATTC
>NW_007876616.1:0-571 GCF_000696425.1 Galeopterus variegatus
TTTTTATATGCTGTTTATTATTAGTGCATAGGCATGTAATTGGTATCTATATATTTATATCGCATCCTGCATACATCCTGAACTCATTTACTAATTTAGTTTTCTTCTTTGTTCCTTAGGTTTGCATATAAGATTAAGTTATTTGTGAAGAGAGAAAGTTTTAGTTCTTTACAGTCCAGATGCCTGTTTTTTTTCTTATTGCCTAATTGCCCTGGCTTGAAACTCTAGTAAAATTTTAAATAAAAATGGCAAGAATACATATACTTGTTTATTCCCTGGTCATAAAGGAAAATCATTTAGTTATTTTTTGTATGGTTAATTATGATTTGATTTATAGAATTTTCATAATTGTCTTGTATCAGTTTAATTTCATTTAGAGTGTTTTAAAAACAAAAGGGTATTAGATTTTGTCAAATGCTCTGTGTGTATTAAGATGATCATGTGTTTTTTATCTTTTATTCTTTTATGATGTATTACATTCACTGATTTTTCAGACATTAAACTAACCTACATCATAGGAATAAATTGCACTTAGTCATGAGGTATAATTCTTTTTGTGTTGTTGGATTTG
>NW_007876617.1:0-571 GCF_000696425.1 Galeopterus variegatus
CTTTAGCAACAAAATATGACATCAAAATAAATCTTATTTGGCAGCAATTGATGTTTTGACCGCACATTAGTATGGGATTATATCTAGTATCTATACCTTTTATTTGACATGCTTTGGTGTACAAAAGTAATTAAAACATTAAAACATATGGAGGTAAATGTCATAATTGATGCTCACAAATCAGAGTGGCATCTGGACGCTCTGGTGATCTCATTCTGATGGGGGAGAGTGTAGTTTTAGGTTCAGACTAGCAGAGACAAAAAAGATTCAAGTAAGAGTTTGTCAGGCCAAAAAGGGGTAATTCATCCTAGTCAAGTACTGTCAGGGAATTGGAGACATTCCAAACCCTTTTCATTACAGATGAAAAACTTGAGCCCCACAGTGGTAGAGATACTAGGCTGAAGCAAAAGCATAGAATGACATGATACGTTCTCTTCAAGGCAGTGAGAGTAATTGAGGGGTACAGAATGGAGATGTGTAGGGGGTACCCTAAAAAAGGGGCCCATGAGCACAGAGGGAGAAAGACAATTGGATGGTGAGAGAAGGGGCAGGTTGGGATTATGCAGAACTT
>NW_007876618.1:0-571 GCF_000696425.1 Galeopterus variegatus
ATGAATGCTTATTAACCATATGCATCTTACCATTGTGTAGTAAACTCCTAAGCCTTCTAATGAGCAAGCCATTTAATGTTTATATTCTGATTATTATCTTCATAAGGAAAATCTTGCGGACAGTGTTGGGAAACAGTATAAGAGCTTGGGAACATTCAAGATGATGGTCCAGCTGATGCTTTTATTTCAGTCTAAGTCAGAGGTTCTCCGGGGTCTATGGGGAAAACTATTTTCATAATAACACTGAAGGTTATGTGCTTTCTTACTCTCCTTTCCTCATGAATGCACAGTGCAGCTTCCAGGGGCCGCGTGACTGGGGACGACATCACTGCTCGGATAGCCGAGGGCATGCATCCCTGCATTGTCCTGAGTTTTAATATGCTAAATACTGATAGATGCTGCCCACATCAGCAGAAGGTTTTTGAGGTTCTCACTCATTGTAAAAGTGAAGATGGGTTCTGAGACCATGGAGTTTGGCAAATGTGATCTATGTTGTATCTTCCGCCCTCATGCCCAGGGAAGACCCATCTCTCTCTCCTGTGAGTTCTGCAGCAGGCCAGGGCTCCATGTC
>NW_007876619.1:0-571 GCF_000696425.1 Galeopterus variegatus
CTCACATCAGCTCAGATCAGCCCAGCTCGGCCCAGCTCAGCTCAGCTCAGCTCAGCTCAGCCCAACTCAGCCCAGCCCAGCTCAGCTCAGCTCAGCCCAGCCCAGCCCAGCCCAGCTCAGCCCAGCTCACACCAGCTCAGTTAGGCCCAGCTCGGCCCAGCTCAGCTCAGCTCAGCTCAGCCCAACTCAGCCCAGCCCAGCCCAGCCCAGCCCAGCCCAGCTCAGCTCAGCCCAGCCCAGCTCAGCCCAGCTCAGCCCAGCTCAGCTCAGCCCAGCCCAGCTCAGCCCAGCTCAGCCCAGCTCAGCTCAGCTCACATCAGCTCAGCTCAGCCCAGCCCAGCTCAGCCCAGCCCAGCCCAGCTAAGCCCAGCTCAGCTCACGTTAGTCCAGCTCAGCCCAGCTCAGCTCAGCCCAGCCCACCTCAGCCCAGCTCAGCCCATCTCAGCTCAGCTCAGCTCACATCAGCTCAGATCAGCCCAGCTCAGCCCAGCTCAGCCCAGCTCGGCCCATCTCAGCTCAGCTCAGCCCAACTCAGCCCAGCCCAGCCCAGCTCAGCCCAGCCCAGCCCAGC
>NW_007876620.1:0-571 GCF_000696425.1 Galeopterus variegatus
TATCAGCACCGCACTCTCCCGAGTGAGCCACGGGCCGGCCCCTTCTTAACATATTTTAAATGATATCAAAAACAATCTTTTAATTACCTATGTAGTTACCATGTTTAGTGAGCTTCATGACTGTAGATAAATCCAGAATTATACATAGTGTGACTTTCTTTTTGCTTGGGTGATTTCCTCCAAGAAATGTTAACATTTCTTTTAATACAAGCCTGTTATTGATACATTCATTTAGCTTTAATGTATCTAAGAATGTCTTTGTTTTATCTTCATATAGGAAACCAATTTTTGCTGGTTAAATAATTTGAGGTTGATAGTTTCATTTCTTTCAGTACTTTAAAAATGTTTTTTTCTCCTGTCTTAATTTGCATTGTTTCTGACAAGAAATCTGTTAACATGGTAATTTTTTTCCCCAGTGTATGTACTGTGCCTTTTTTCCCCATTTGGCTGCTTTTATGCTTTTCTCTTCGTCACTGGTTTGAAGCAATGTGATTAAGATGTACCTTAATTTAGTTTTCTTAATAATTCTTATGCACAGGGTTTGTTGATATTCTGATTTCAGTGATTTATA
>NW_007876621.1:0-571 GCF_000696425.1 Galeopterus variegatus
TCTTGGTTTCCTCATCAGTAAAATGTGGGAAATGATGTCATTTTACAGGGATGGATGGATAGATACATGATAGATAGATGATAAATAGATGTAGAGAGAGAAAACCAAGCTGCCTTACTCAGTGTTAACACTCAATGTCATCTATCATTTTTTTAATCCATGACTGGTTTCCACAGCACTTTCATTTGGCATATTTACATGTGTTATATTTAATTATATACATCTCTTGTGTTCGCTTGCTGGACTTTGAAATCCTTGAGGTCAGAGACCATGTTTCCTGGTCTCTCTGTTTCTTACCTAGTCCCACAGTAAGAACTTGCTACATATTTGTTGAAATTGATTTCATCCAATTGACTGTGAGGCCTTAGCCTGGGTATTTAACCTCCCTGATGGAATTCAGTTTGCTCATCCATAGTTCAAATTTCAATGTGTTGGACTAGATCAGTAATTTTCTAAGATCATTGTTCAGTGTTTTCCGATGACATTCTTTTCTCAAACAAATTTATATATAAATTCTAAATCATGGAACGGATTACCTGCACAGCTGCTGCAGTTGACAAGGGCTGTGAAA
>NW_007876622.1:0-571 GCF_000696425.1 Galeopterus variegatus
GCCTGGCTACTTGGAAGGCGCCGGCGGTGGAGACGGCGGCGGTCCCGGTTCTCGGATCCCCAGGCGGTTCTTTTGTTGGCGTTCAGTCTCCCTGATCGCCCTGGCAGCTTGGACAGTGGCGGCAGTGGGCGGGCCCTGTTCTCGAGTCACCTAGGGGGTGGGGGTTTGTGTTTACATAAATGCTCCATGGTTGGCCTTGCTGCTTAGGCGGCAGCGGCGTCGTTGGGTGGTTCCGTGTCTCAGGTCCCCGGGGTGGGGCTTTTGTTGGGGTTCAGTCTCCCTGATCGGCCTGGATGCCTGGACGTGGGCCGCAGCAGCGGTGGAAGCGGCAGAGGCAGCGGCAGTGGGCGGGCCCGGATCACGGGTCCCATGGGGGTTGTGGTTGGGTTTCAGGTTCCCTGGTGGGCCTGGCTGTTTGTGCCGCGGCGGCGGCAGCGGCGTTGGGTGGGTCCTAGTCTCGGGTCCCCATGGGGTGGGTAATTTTTTGGGGTGAAGGATTTCTGGTCAGCTTTGCTTCTTGGACGACCAAGTCGGGGCGGTGGGCGTGCCCAGATCTCCGGTCTAGGGGGCG
>NW_007876623.1:0-571 GCF_000696425.1 Galeopterus variegatus
ACAACAGTCCTTCTCAAAACCAGAAACTTAAATGCTCCTTCCTCTCATCCGTGACATCCTACTAATCAACAAAGCTACCCTACCTACAAGTATATCCTGCATACATTGACTTATTGTCACTGTACAAGGTTCCTGTACAAGGTGCCCTCTTCACTGGCTTTACGCACTGCACTAGTCTCCTCCGTTATTTCACCACGTGCTCTTCAATGCACTCTTCAAAGTGACTTTTCAAAGTTCTAAATTAAGCCATACCATTTCCCAAATTAAAGCCCTCCGGGACTTCACCTTTGAACTTAAAGCAAAAGCTGAGACCTTCCGTAGGTTTTTCTTTCTGATCTCACCTGGTGTCCTTTCTCACTGGGCACGAGCCACACTAGCATGCTTTTTATCACCTGAAGACACCGACCTCATTCCTGCCTTTAGGCCTTTGTGCTTGTTTCCTCCGCCTGTCCACTTCCCCTGACTGCTCACATGGCTCACAGCTTCTTGTCATTCAGGTCTCAGCTCAAATGTGCCTTCCAAGAGAGGCCCTCCATGACCACCCATCTGTAGCAGTCATCAAATCACTTTT
>NW_007876624.1:0-571 GCF_000696425.1 Galeopterus variegatus
TTGCTCCTCACCAACGTGGCAGACAGTGCAGGCTTGGCGTGTTCGTTATCTTGCTCTGATCGTAGAAAAGCCAGCCCACTGCCTGTTCCCCTCACCTGTGCTAATTGTTTGTTAGTATTTTCGGCAGCTGGCTGGTACAGGGGTCAAACCCTGGAGCTTGGTGTTATCAGCACCATGCTGTAACCACCCGAGCTAGCCAGCCAGCCCCTCACCTCTGTGCAAACCATGCTTGGCTCACTCCGTGGACCGCGTCTTAGAAACCACCTTCTGACTCTGCTGGTTTTTACTCCAGTGGCCTCTCCTGAGCACGCCTTCTCATCTGCAGACAGGTCTCGCTTCACGTTTTGTTTTGATGCCCTCACAGGCTCTGATGAACATTATCAAGCCTCCAGTCGGGGATCCGGGAAGGTTTCTGCAACAACATATCCACAGAGACCTGGAGCAGTTGATCAAGATGCTGGGGAAGAGCGCCGATGAGACCGTGCACGTGGTGCACCTTGTCCTGCGCCGCCTCCTCCAGGAGCAGCACCCCCTCTCTGACCAGAGTGAGGAGGGGGCGAGGGCTGGGCTG
>NW_007876625.1:0-571 GCF_000696425.1 Galeopterus variegatus
TTAGTGCTGTGCCCAAAACAGGCACATAACCAGGTATTAAATGTACACTGTCCTCTTCCTGGAACACTCCAGCCTATATAACTTCACTCTCCACGTAATTTGTACAGGAACGAGTCCCTAAACTATGCTTCCCGCAGAGCACTTAGCTATATACAGTTCAAACTGATCATGATCCAGGAATTCTAGTCTCTTAGAAACCAAATATCCTACATGGGAACCTCGCTGAGGTAGGTAGCTTACCTTATCCACACTGGCTGCATCTTTAAAGAGAATATAAACTCCAGCCCTCTTGACTTTCTAGTATTGGGATCCATTTTGGGGGATATAACGACCTCTACAAATTTGGCAAAATGGTCTGTTGGGTCCTTTTTGCTGGTATCCCATCTCAGGCCAGTCATGAGTAATTTTCTGAAATGGTAGGATAAGGCGCTTGGCGACAAGAAATCTTACAAGAAGCCATGAGCTTACAAAGTCTTACAAGAAAGCCAGGAGTTTAGGAAGGGCTGGACCTCCCAAAGCTTTCACTGAAAGGATTACAAACCAAGCCACCATCCACGGAAAAGGGTCTACA
>NW_007876626.1:0-571 GCF_000696425.1 Galeopterus variegatus
CCATTTTGTCTTTTTTCGTGACTGGTAACGGGATCACAACCCTCAGTGTCACGCCCGTACCACAACTGGCAACCGGATCGCAACCCTTGGTGTTGCACCCGCACTGTGCTCAACCAGTGAGCGGACCGGTCTCTATATGGGATCCGAACCCTCAACGGGAGCGCCGCCGTGCTCCCAAGTGCCGCACTCTACCAAGTGCTCCACCGGGCTGGCCCCAGAACTTGCTTTTGATCTGATTTGCTGTGGTTTTCATTGTGTTTACCCTGTTTGAGGTTCATTGTGGTTCCTGGATCTACAGGTTGATATCTATCATCAGATCTGGAAAAATCTTGTAAATTATTTTTTCAAATATCTTTTCTTCCCTTTTCCTCTTTTTTTGGCACTCCTCTTATAATAGACTTCCCATTTTCATCCAAGAAATTACTGTGCCTGTGACTGTTCATTTTTTTTTCTCCACCCCTTTTTCTTTCTGTGCTTCTATTTGGAAACTTTCCTTTGCCTTTTCTTCATGTTAACTGATATTTTTTTCTATGGTCTTTGTCTAACAATTTCATCATTTCTGTCATTTTTC
>NW_007876627.1:0-571 GCF_000696425.1 Galeopterus variegatus
GGTTGATTAAAGATTAAATGAAACAATTAGAACAGTACCTGGAGTTTTAGTATACATATAAGCTGTTGTTATTTTCGTTATTAATTGGGGTAGAGAGGTGAGGAGGAAAAGAGCTTTGCAGGCAAGGGAGTGATATGAAGGAGGACATAGAAGAAGGAGAAACAGCCCTGTACAAAGTGTAATTCAAGGGAGAGAATGTCAGGAGACGAAGCTGGAAATGTAGGCAGGGGCGATGAGATCGTGGTGGCCTTGAATGCCATCCTTAGGCACTTGTCAATCATCCTGACTTGGGGTATTCTCTGCAGGGGAATAACATGGTCATACTTTATGATCTATCACTCTGGATGTCTGTGGTGAATAAGACTGGAGTCACAAAGTGGTAAAAAAGTTGAGGTAAGAAATGATACCGGTCTGAACTGGAGGAATGAAACTAGAGAATAGAGTGGAAGCGAGGAATTTAAGAAACATCAAATAGGGAATATTATCAAGTCAAATTGGACAATTGATTGCATATTGTGGAGAGATTGGGGAAGCCATGAGTCGCATGGATTCCAGGCTGAAGTTGGATGTT
>NW_007876628.1:0-571 GCF_000696425.1 Galeopterus variegatus
ATCTAAACTAACATACCTTATCTGGACAACTTATTGATAGGGACTCCTAACTCATTTCTCCATTCTACTCTGATAACTACTTAAACCACTGTCCAAATAGCAACTTGAGTGGTTTTACAATATGCAGATCTTATCCAATAATCTTCCTTCTGCTTAAAAAATTTAAACAGTTTCCCATTGCCCTTTGGATAACGATCAAATCACTAAGGTGGGCTATACTACCTTGCTGAGTTCTGGCCCCTAGCTATATTTTCAATGCTTCTCCTATTGCATGGGATCATGCTGCTGTGCTCCATCCACACCAGCTTTCAGTTCCTCACGTGCTTGCCGTGCCCCTTCCTACTAAATGACGTTTATGTGAACTTTGTCAGAGACTTGAGAAACTTTCTTTTTCTGAGAACCCGCTTCCCATCATTCATATTTCAGTGCAATCAGCACTTCTTCAGGGAAGTCTACCCCATTTTTCTAGTCTAAATAAGGTTTCTTTATTATAAACTTTCATAGAAGACTATACCTTCACTTCCCATTACCTGTGCAAAAGAGACTAAAGTTCACTTATCTTGGAAAATGG
>NW_007876629.1:0-571 GCF_000696425.1 Galeopterus variegatus
TTGATGCTTTCAGATGCAAATTTCATTCCTAAGGCATTACAGTTGGTCATAACAAAAGTTTTCCATTTTTTACTGGTAATCCACTATGGATTCTATTAATCAGAAAATTATTATTGAATATGTGCATTTTCAGAAGCTCAAGAGGTTAAAAGGGCCTTGGAGACCACCTAATCCATTAGTTCACAACTTCCAAGTCATCATAGCCTGGAGTTCCTCACACTCTTCACACACACCTCCAAATTTTGACCAAAAGGTGAAAGTCATTTTTGCTACAACTGTGGACAAACAATGTTTCAGCAGTGTCTGCCAAACAGGAGATAAAGAGGAGCGGTCAGTTGTCTTGGTTCAGAGTAGGGAACAACTTGCTGCCCATTAGAGCAGGAGCACAGAGTAACTTCAAGTTGGGGCCAGTGAAAGACTGGAAGGAAAGATCTCATAGGCCACTCAGAGCTCTGCCTGTGGGTGTCTAAAATACCACAATCAGGACAGAAACAGTTGGACCCAATGAGCAACCATTTGGTGACTGTGCAGTCTCTCAAGCATTATAAAACTTACTTCTAGTTTAAGACTC
>NW_007876630.1:0-571 GCF_000696425.1 Galeopterus variegatus
CCCCAGCCCATGTCCCTAGTGTAGTAATTAAGGGTATGGGTTTTATTTACACTTTACACAAGTTTGAGAAAGTATCAATTGTTTATAATAGAGAATGAAAACTCCAAAAGGCATCCGGGGTGAGGCAGAGGGTCTCTACAGGGACTATGGAGGAAGGGAACCTCCAAAGCCATATTTGGACCTCACCAGCTCAACAGACTGCAACACACAGAGTGGCGTCTCCGGGAGTTTGAAGGTGCTTTATTTGTTACACATTACTCAGTGATTTTACTACATTTTCCCTGAAGAAAAAAATTATTCCTTTATTGCCTTTTTGAAAATAAGGTAGATTTCTTCAGATGTCAGAAGTACTAATGACCACTCCAACAGTTTTTCTTTAGCCTTTAGACTAAAAGAAAAGTGATTAACTCCCATCAACCATTCATACCCAACGTTCACAAATTTTTCATTATTTTCCTGCCAGGAACTGTTCAAAACCTGTCTAGAGCCAAAGGCTCTGGTAATACTGACAATTTCTATCAGAAGTGTCAACATCCTAAACATTTTGATGCTCTCTTTTATTTATTTATTT
>NW_007876631.1:0-571 GCF_000696425.1 Galeopterus variegatus
TGGGCTATGCATTCAGGCCTCCCTGCCCCACTCCCATGTGTCAGGTAAGTTTGGAAGTTATTTTGCCATCCTGTGGGTTGAGAAAGTGAGAGGCATCAGAATAAAAGCAAAAATTCAACCATGCCTTCAGGGAGCCCCTTTATGAGCTGCAAATGTCAGTGTGAACCTTCCCTCTTTAATATCGATTATTTCCCTTCTTGAGTAATACAACTACCTTCAGTAAAAACTCTAGGCATTTATCTAGGCATTCTTTTGATTAACTGCCTACAAGCTGCACACTTTCCTAATCTTCACTTAGGAGCTAACTTAAGAGTTTTCTTTCTGAAGGGAAAAATTTCAAATAGTAAAAGATAATTTTAAGCACATTCATTAGTGCAGATGTGTTTTCTACATTTGTGATATTCCCTAAATCATTATACAAAATGCGAATAAAAGCAAATTGCTACACATTTGACATATTCTTATCTATGATTCTGTATATATTTATTTGGCCTCATTTGGCAGACAACATAGCACACCTTAAGAATACATGAATTTCATTTAAAAGAGGTAAGATACACTCTATACACAT
>NW_007876632.1:0-571 GCF_000696425.1 Galeopterus variegatus
TGAGCACCTACAAGTCAATAAGAAGGAAATTAGATTCACCTATTAGTCCATTGCTGTTGCTTATAACAAAATACCTGGAACGGGGTAATTTATAAGAAAATGGAATTTATTGCTTACAGTTTCAGAGGCTGGGAAGTCCAAAGTTCAGGGAACACCTCTGGAGATGGTCTTTGGTGGTGGCTTTTCAGTAATACAGGGGTCTCACATAGCAGAAAATGGCATAGCAGACATGAGAGTGCCTTTTTTTGAAAGCCCTCAGAACCCCACCCCTGGCCACCGTTATTAATCTTTTCACTATGGCATGGTGCTACAATCTAATCACCTCTTCAAGGTCCCACCTTTCAATTACCACAGTAGGACTTCCCACCCTCTTTACACTGTCACAGTGAGGACTAAGTTTTTGGGAGGGACATTCAACCCAAGGCATTGCATAAATCAGTATAGTACGGGGTACACCGGTGACAGAGTTTGAATTTGTTGTCCCTCCAAAACTCATGTGGAAATCCAATCTGGCAGTGTTGGGAGCTGTTTGAGTGATGGGGGTGGATCCCTCATGAATGGATTAATGCTC
>NW_007876633.1:0-571 GCF_000696425.1 Galeopterus variegatus
TTTTCAAGCCCTATCATCTAACCTACTAAAAAAACAATCAGGGAAAGAAACAATCAGAACTTCTCAGTATGCATCAAACTAAGAGGGAATGCAAATGGGGACTCATAAGTCCTTGCATCATTCTTTCTTATAGAGTATTGCTTGTTTAAAAGAGAAAATAGTAGAAAATAGAGTGTTACCTGAAGCTATAGAAAGCAGTTGTTATTTTTCACTAGGAATTACTATTATCCAGCAAGACATATTTTGTTTTTATTATAATAAAAAATCAGTAAACCTGTGATTCTTGACAAGTTATATAATTAACAAGTTATTTAAAAAAGTGGGCGATTCAAATCTATTTGGGTTGTGTTGCCAAGTTATCTGATGGAAACTGAAAGGAAAACCCACTAGAAAATAGATTGTGGAGTTTCTGAAAAATATTGTTAATTTTAAGATGCCAATGTATCCTAAAATACTAGTATTTTCTTCAGAAGCAGTAAAACGGTAATGAATACCTTTAAAATGATACAAACATTGAAGAATAGAATAGAGTGGAAGCCACTAGTTTTGACAGAGTAAAAATAAAATTGGA
>NW_007876634.1:0-571 GCF_000696425.1 Galeopterus variegatus
ATATCTAGATTAACTAACATCGTTTTAATGTAAACAGTATTGGAGATGATAGAGTATTTCACAAAGATTCCATGGCTTATACTCTATAAATGCCTAGCATGTTAGTTTGCCTCAAGGAGAAAGTACATTTCTTAAATGGGACAGCGAGTCTTCAAATCACTGTTACCACTATAAGAAACTCAGTAGATAGGATGCGTGAATCTATACCGTACGCCACAACCCATAGCCTTTTTCTTGCCATGTTTCATTTCTTAACAATTTATAAAAGATAGTTTTGCTAGTTATTCAGTGTTCATATTATAAACATGCCTGTGAAAGTGCTTTGATTATGTGAACTTTCTATATTAACCTCAACCACAAACTTTACTGATATCATAATAAAATGGAAGAATATTCATTCTTAGTGCCTCCCATCTATTTTGATGAAAAAGCAGAAACTGACAAAATATAACAGACCAGGAACTGAGGTTACTGTGCCATAAATTATCACCAACATGGAGACTGGCCTTGTGAATTTAGGGGAAAACAATAATAACAAGAAATACTGTATATATATATATATATATATATA
>NW_007876635.1:0-571 GCF_000696425.1 Galeopterus variegatus
AATTACGAGAGTGTTGTATTGGCATCAAGATAGACAAGTAGATCGGTGGAACTGAACAGAGCCCAGAAATAGAGATGCACATGCATATATGATATGATCAATTGATTTGCAAAAAACTGCAAAGGCAATTTATTTATTTATTTATTTATTTATTTATCTATTTATTTATTTATTTATTTTTTGGGTGGAAGAAAAGAGGGAAGTTTATTGCCTCATAAAACAGGGCTGGCTTCACGGGCTGCTTGATCCAGAAGGTAACTTTGTCAGGCCAGCAGTTTATCTCTGCTGGTTAGAGTGCAGCCTCGTAGCACCAAGGTTGCAGGTTTGGAAGTGACTTTGTCATCACAGTTTGGTTTCTCAGCCTCTCTGGATTCTACTGTACTCCCTGTGTGGAGTCCTTTTCAGACTGGCCCCTGATGGCAGCAAGGTGGTGGTTGTCATCCTAAAGTTCACATTCTTACATCATGAAATTCAACAGAGAAGGTGCTTCTCTCAGGAGCCCCAGCAAACGTCTCTGTTTCAATAATTTACTGCAATGTTAACAAACCACTGCAAAGCTTAAAACACTACA
>NW_007876636.1:0-571 GCF_000696425.1 Galeopterus variegatus
AAAAACTGACAAACTACAGTCAGTTATTTAGGCTTAGGGGCTGGGCAAACTTTTTCTCAAAGATAAAGTGAGCCTGTCACTTCAACTAATGTAATTTGTTGCCAGTGATAAAATTCAAGCTTTCACATGAAAGTAGAATTTTGGAAAACTAGTGTCTGCTGCTGTAAGCTTAATAGCTTCCCAGTCCTTAAAGACTTTTCAATGAGCTCAATGGTGGTGTTAAAAAATGTGATTTTTTAAAAATTTTGTATAATGAAATGCATCAACATTTGGAAGATCTGCATACTACAGTGAAACAGTATTTTCCAAATGACCTAGGTATGATGTTACAAAACCATGCATGGGTAAAATTTCCATTCAAAGTACAAGATAGACCAATGGATTTTAATTTAACAGTATGAAATCAGTTATGGTTTCAGATTCCATGTTGAAACTGACCTTTAAGGAATACCCAGTTTTCTCAAGTTTTGGTGTAGTATCAAAGAATGCCCACAATTAGAAGAAAAGGTTCCCCTTTCTCAACTACGTATCTGTGTGAGGCTGGATTTTCTTTATTTACTTCATCCAAAAC
>NW_007876637.1:0-571 GCF_000696425.1 Galeopterus variegatus
TTCCATTTTTAAATAAACTTTTTGAAATGCCTTGATATCAAAATATTGCGTTATCAATTATTCAATGTCCATTTACCTTCTACAATATTAGGGAGAACAAGAACTCTTTTTCTTGTTCAGTGCTATGATTCCTATACTTAGTACAATTTTTACATACAGTAGATTTTTAACAAATGCTTGTTAAAGAATGATCGGTTTTTTACTTATTAAAGTGAATATTCACTTTGAAAGAGAAAAGAAATGCCAGCAAGTTAAACACTTTTAAAAGCTGGTAAATACCAACAACACAAAATATTTAAACAATAATATTTTTATTATCTGCCTGACATACTGTTTTAATAATGTTTTTCCCTACATTTTGTGTACTCTTTAATTGCCTCTTTACATGGTAATTTTGTATTTTTCTATGTGGAGAAAAGAAAATTAATGAAGCCTTTTTCTGGCATAGCAAATTAACATTTTTGTTTCTTAGTTGTTGATAGCTGCGACATATAAAGCATGTAATTTCACACAAAAAATGTATTTGCTTCAATCAGTTTGGGTCTTTGAACATGATATTCTAATGAATTCT
>NW_007876638.1:0-571 GCF_000696425.1 Galeopterus variegatus
AAATGTTGCAAGACAGAAAAGACCGTAGCTTCTTTGACCTTTGGAAATTTCCACTGTTCTTCTCATATCCATGGGCATAAATGACTAAGCAGTTCAGGCACTTATGCACAAACCCACTAGAAAGTTATACTTGTATCATTAATTTCACTAACAAAATGTTTCTCACCTGCATTTAGATACACATATTCGCTTATCAAATTTTGATTGAGGACAAATAACACTAAAATTGTACCATGTACCATTTATATCTGATATAAAATATGTAATTATCTTATACCTATTCAACACAATTCAATATTTGTTTTCATTTGCTTGTTGAGCAATGGTAATTATAGCATATGAATTCTAAGAATTAGAAAAAATTTAAATCAATAATTTAGAGTTTAAAAATACAAATGCTGCAAACAGCAATTAACAAAAAAGCCCGTTGATGGTAGATGATGCCAAATAAAATAATATATCAGAAAGCTCATTAATTGAACAAAGATAGTCATGTACAGCCTCATAAACAATGACCACTGACAACAAAACATGACAGTCTTTTTCTTGTAATCATTTTGAATTTGCACCT
>NW_007876639.1:0-571 GCF_000696425.1 Galeopterus variegatus
TTGTGCAGGCTAAAGCTACATAGGCAATAATATGGGTTAGAGTCACAATTTTTATAACAGCTGCAGACAATGACAGATCATGAAACTTAGCCAGGTGTGCACCACACACCCTCACACAAACACCCTTCATCGTTCTTGTCTTCTTGACTACACTTTACTCTTCATAAGGCTGCCTCCCAAATGAAATACACTCACTCTTGAGTTAAGTAAAAATGCTCATGAGAATAATTTTTATCCATGTGTTTTTGCAAGTCCAAAGAGTTTTGTAAAGACTGAATTAAGATGGAAGAGGCTTTTGTGAGCCGCCATAAACTTTTCTCTCCTTCTCAACCAGACTACATTAAAATCTGCATTCCAAAGGCCAAGTACTGAATGTACTTCCCTTATGAGTCTGAAAGGAAGGAAATATTTGCAATGACAGACATTCCTGAATAAACTTTTCCACCATTTAACTCAACTCTAAGACACTTCCTTCTTGATACTTGGATTATAGATGACAGTCATTATCAAATACCACCTAATACTTTCTAGTGGTCTATCAAGAGTGGGTATTATTTAAAACTTACTAATC
>NW_007876640.1:0-571 GCF_000696425.1 Galeopterus variegatus
GGACTGCCAGTGTTTCCCTTTGCTTCTCAATTGGGAGTTGGTGAATTAACACCACCAGGGTCCCCGGAGGAGCATGTTGAGGGGTTTTTCTTTCTCTCAGTCTTTTCCAATTAGCAGTGAAACCAGAGATGAGGCTCCTGGAAACACCTGTGTTTGGGTACAAGTCCTAGGGGAAAAACTGAGGTGGCCACTGCTTGGAAGAGTTCTGTGACTTTCCCGAGGCAGATGGAAAAGCCAACCTTTGCTGGGTGAGGTGGCCAAGGGATTACTTTGTTTTATCAGTAGGTCTTTGTTACCCTGCATTTTAGTCTATTTAACAACGTAGCCTCCTGGGTAGACAGTACTCGGGGCATAGTGAGAAAATGAAGAAAAAAGTAGTGGTTGTTCCAAGTAATCCTGTTTGCCTGGAGAAGTGGGACAAATTACATTTTCCTGTAATTGACTTAGATAATCTATTCTATTTCCTCCTCCTCCTCCTTTCCCCCCTCTCTCAATACTTGATGAGAATTGAAAAAAAAAATAATAGTTTATGAGCAGAATGTTGTCCTAAAACACAAGAGACACATGCACA
>NW_007876641.1:0-571 GCF_000696425.1 Galeopterus variegatus
TTACATGGCATATAAAATATAAATGTAAAAATGACAGGAACCTAAGTTAAAGCACTTTCAACATAAGTACCATATTTTCAGTTTGCTTGCCCGTACCCTTCCTGTCATATCTAACTGAAGTAATATTTGATGAAAAGAAAAAGAAAAGAGATAAATAAAACATAGCTATGGTACCTGACTTTAATACAGTTAATGAGCACACTAACGTCTAAAAAAGACCATCCAAACTGGCTATGCAATCGGAATTAGAACATTGAGAAATTCCCATTAAATTTCATTACCTTTACTTCATGTTTTTTTAATTCAATTTAATTTAGTCAATATACAATGTAGTTGATTATTATGGCCCATTACTGAAGCCTCACTCCCTCCTCCCCTTCCTCTCCCTCCCAACAACCTCATATCTGTTCGCTTGTCATATCAACTTCAAGGAACTGTAATTGCTGTATCTTCTCCCCCCCCCAGTTTATTTGTGTATTTTTAAATTTATTTTTAGCTCTCACAAATAAGTGAGAAGATGTGATATTTCTCTTTCTGTGCCTGACTCGTTTCACTTGATATAATTCTCTCT
>NW_007876642.1:0-571 GCF_000696425.1 Galeopterus variegatus
ACAGAGGGGAGAGGGGCTGAAGCTTAAGTTCACCAGTGGCCCATGGTTTAATCAAACATGTGTGTGTGATGAAGCCTCCATAAAAACCCAAGAGGCCTGGGTTCAAAGAGCTTCTGGATAGCTGAACACATGGGGGTTTCTGAAGGGTGGTGCAGCCAGGGAGGGCATGGAAGCTCTGCACCCCTCCCCCACATCTCACCGTATGCGTCTGTATCTTTTGTAATGTCCTTTTAATAAACCAGTAAACGTTAAGTACATGTTTCCCTGAGTTCTGTGAGTCACTCAAGAAAAGTAACCAAGGCCAAGGATGAGGTTGTGGGAACCCTGATTTGTAGCCGGTTGGCCAGAAGTTCCAGAGGCCTGGATTTGGGACTGGCATCTGAAGTGAGGGGCAGTCTTGGGGACTGAGCCCCCACTCTGGTCAATCCGACGCTATCTCCAGGTAGTGTCAGAATTGAATTGGAGGATACGCTGCTGGTGTCTGCTGAAGAATTGCTTGCTTGCTTGCTCGTGGGGAGAAATCCCCACACATTAGGACACAGAGGTTGGTCTTCTGTGTTGATGATTATGC
>NW_007876643.1:0-571 GCF_000696425.1 Galeopterus variegatus
GATCTAAGTAAACTCATCAGAGAAAGCTAATCGATCTAAGTAAACTCATCAGACCAAGCCCCTCGATCTAAATAACCTCATCACACCAAGCTCATCGATCTAAATAAACTCATCCGACCAAGCAAATTGATCTAAGTAAACTCATCAGACCAAGCACATCGATCTACGTAAACTCATCAGACCAAGCACATCGATCTACGTAAACTCATCAGACCAAGCACAAAGATCTAAGAAAACTCACGAGACCAAGCACATCTATCTAAGTAAACTCATCAGACCGAGCTCATCAATCTAAGTAAACTCATCAGACTGAGCTCATCAATCTAAGTAAACTCATCAGACAAAGCCCTTCAATCTAAGTAAACTCATCAGACTAAGATCGTCGATATAAGTAAACTCATCAGACAGCGCTCATTGATCTAAATAAACTCATCATACCAAGCTCATCGGTCTAAGTAAACTCATCAGACTGAGATCATCGATCTACTTTAACTCATAAGAACAAGATGTTCGATCTAATTAAACTCATCAGAACAAGCACATCGATCAAAGTAAACTCATCAGACCAAGC
>NW_007876644.1:0-571 GCF_000696425.1 Galeopterus variegatus
AAATGTCTAACCAAGCAAACAAAGAGAAAAGAGGAGCAGTGGGGTCCAGTTTAACCTAGTTCCAATTGGTGGGGCCAACCCATTCCACTGACAGAGTAATTGATAAAACCAGATTTCCCACTGCTGTCGGCACGAAGAAGAAAGGTACCAACTAGATTCAAATCAGAGAAACAAAGCATAGCCAGTAGCCCTCCAGGATGCACCTGCACGGTACTGGTTATAATCCAACCAAACAGCAGAAGAGGGCTCAGACATTCAAAGAAAGGTAAAGAGAATTTTAGTGGCTTCTGGACCTCCGGTCTCTTTGGAGGAGTGGGAATGAATTCCCACCATTCTCATGTATTCCCTGTCAAGGGGAACCTGTTCAAGCAAGGTCTTCACAATGTAGGACTGGTCTTCCCACCTCTGCTAGTTACCCATCAGGGCAAGCAGGGGTATGCTTCTCACAGGTTGAGAGGAGTTCAAGTTGTAGTTGTCTGGCAGTCATTTTAAAGAGGAAGAACAGGGGACTAAAGGAGAGTAAAAGAGAATAAAGCATTGCCTTGTCAGAATTTAGGTTGTGGACTCCAGG
>NW_007876645.1:0-570 GCF_000696425.1 Galeopterus variegatus
GCCAGGCGGGGCTGAGAGACGAGGATTGCAGAAGACACGCCCCAGCCCTGTACTGAGCACAGAGAGAGAGGAGGGGTCCGGCAAAGGAGGAGGAGTCTCAGAAAAAAAGACACACCCTCCGGGAGGCCCCATCCTGTGCACACAGAGAGGGGAAATGCCCAGATAGCGAGGCAGAGACTTACAGATCTCACACACCCTGTTGGGCCGGCAGGACAGGATCCAGCTGCCAGGGCCAGAACTCAAGGATCAGGGAGAACTCCCAGAGCTGACCAGAGAGGAATCTTCTCCGTAAGGCCCAAGTCCCGAGGCAAACACACATATAGAACACTAAGGGCCATCTGAGCCGTCACAGAGTAGGCAAACCAAATTGACAAACTCAGCCATACCTTAGTTAGCCAGAGGGTCAAACCTGTGCACAGTGTAACTCCCTGACAAAATGAGTAAACATCTAAAAAAAGATACCAGAAATGCAAAAAACTTAGAAAGTACACCACCAAAAGTTAATAAAGATCAAACTCTAGATCCTATAGAACAAGAAGCCTTTGAAATGAATGACAAGGAATTTCGAGT
>NW_007876646.1:0-570 GCF_000696425.1 Galeopterus variegatus
CGAGGGTTGCGATCCCGTTACCGGTCAGTAAAAAAGACAAAAAGGAAAACAAACAAACAAAAAAAACTCCACACTGTGAATAGTCTGGATCCACCAAGTACAGAATATAACTGCAGTAATCCCAGGAACACTAAAGCCTCCAGAACCTAGCAGATGCAAAAGTGAATCTTCTATACAGGAAGACAACTTTATCCCAGACCTCAAAGTATTCCCACGTATAAAATGTCAAGGAGAATGATCAGTTTAACATTAAATGACAGGGAGCTAGAAAGAAACAAACTAACCATGGAATAAGGTGCCTAAGAACTAAGAACAGAAAGGAGAGATAACTGGAACAAACTTGGGAGAACTTCAGATCCTGGAATAATAAGGTGAAGCTTATAAATAACCATGTTTAATATGTTTAATCACAATAAAATCCATTTATAAATATATATGCAAGAAAAAGAAACTATAAAAAAGTGATTAATGATTTTGGAAAAGAACCAGAAGAGCTCCTAAGGAAAAAAAAAAAAAAAACTCAGAGGACAGATTTACTAGAATAATAATATGTGAAGATGCAGCTGTAGA
>NW_007876647.1:0-570 GCF_000696425.1 Galeopterus variegatus
CAATCATACTGCCAGTGAAGGAGGGGCTTCCTCTGGTCCAGGTATAACAAACTTTTGGTGGTCCTGTCCCCTGCCCTACAGGCCTCACTGGGAGGGCACGGTGCCTCTGGGCCCAAAGGGACCCCTCCTTTCTAATCTGGGCCTGGCACCAGCAGCTCTGACTTGGGGCTCACAGACCATAGCCAGCCTCCAAGCCGCTATCTCCCCAACTGGGGTGATCTCACATGGATCTTCCACACTGTGCCCTTCCTGGGTCTTCTTACTGCTCCCCTCTGCCAGGCAGCTGACCATGGTAAGGGAGCTGGTGAGTGAGCAGGCCCAACTTGGATGGGGGAGGCAGCTGTTCTGGGTAAGGCAGAGGCCCAGGTCTGGCATGCCCTGGCACATGTGCGGCTGGCTCACAAGCCCACCCCTCTTTCAGGTCACAGCTACTTCCCTGGAAAGTGATCTGTGGTTGCTCAATTCTTAGGGATGTAGTGTAAACTCCTCAGATGACGTTCAGGGCCTTCATGAACTTACCCTTGACCTCACCTTCTCTTTTGCTTTCCTCCTATACTCCCTGTCCACCCC
>NW_007876648.1:0-570 GCF_000696425.1 Galeopterus variegatus
ATTTCATCCATACCTCTCACCATAAAAGAAAATCAAATCAAAATGGATAAAGAACTTAAACATATGACGTGAAACTTTAAAACTCCTAGAAGAAAACTTAGAGGAAACAATCCAGGATTCAGAACTGGACACAGACTTATAAATACCACCCCAAAACCACAGACAACAAAGGAAAAATAAACAAACGGGATTTTATCAAACTAAAGAACTTCTCGACAGCAAGCAATCAAGAGTGAAAGGACAACCTTTACAATAGGAAAAAATATTTGCAAACTCTGTAACCAACAACGGATTGATATTCATAATATACAAAGAGCTCAAACAATTTTACAGCCAAAAAAACCTCCCAAATAATCCAATTTAAGAACGGGCAAAGGAGTTGAATAGGTATTTCTCAAAGAACACACAAATGGTCAAAACGTATATACAAAAATCCTCAACATCACTAACCATCAAGGAAATGCAAATCAAAACCATATTGAGATATCAACACACCCCAGTTAGACTGTCTGTTCTCGAAAAGATGGAGAATAACAAATGCTGGCAAAGATGTCGACAAATGGGAACCCT
>NW_007876649.1:0-570 GCF_000696425.1 Galeopterus variegatus
AGAGGACTCCAGCATGGCCTTAGACGTCGTGGGGCAGAGAGAATGACCAGCTAAATCTATGGTGAGACATGCAAAAAGGGGAACTTCTGGACAATTAGTGCCAAGCCAGGAGGTGAGCCTGGACTAGGGGTTGGGGGTGAATGTTCTATTTTCCCTCAGAGCCTGTTTGATATGGTCAGTGGGGACCCAACCAAGAGAACCAACATGCACGCAGGTTCTCACGGCTTACGTTATTCGACTGTTTCAGTCTCTACAGCAGTGGCCTCCTGGCTGCTGGGGCTGAAGGGACAGACGGTGTTTGAGTTTGCTGGTTGAGTTTGTGTAATTGACCTGCCGACAGACAGACACACATCCATCTAGGTAGGAGGGCTCTTTACTCAGAAAACTGCAGGCAAGTTTTGGCTACGAAGCCCAGCTAGACTGAGGAATACTTTCAACAAGAAAAAACAAACAAATATTCTATTTAGTAACTAAATAGGATCCCAAACCTTATAACTCAAATTTCCAGGGAGTAGAGGTGACCAAACCCACTTATGATGACTAGAGTGGGGGTAAAAACCACCTGCAAGC
>NW_007876650.1:0-570 GCF_000696425.1 Galeopterus variegatus
GGACCACCCTCCCACAACCAGGCGCACCAAGCCAGCACCTTGGGTTCCATCCAGTGACCCGAGGCATGGAGCCAGGATCCAGACCCTCCTTCCACAACAAGGCACACCATGCCAGTCCCTCAGGGCCTACCCAAGGACCCGAGGCTAGGAGAAGGGGACTGGACCTCTCTCCCACAACCAGGGACACTGTGCCAGTACCTTGGGGCCCACCCAGCCCAGAGGCATACAGAAGGGGACTGGACCCTCCTCCCACACCAGGCACAAAATGCCAGCACCTCAGGGCCCACCTGGGTACCTGAGGCATAGAGAAAGGGACCAGACCCTCCTCTCACAACCAGGCACACTGCGCCAGTACCTTGGGGCCTGCCCAGGGACCTGGGACATGGAGAAGGGGACTGGACTGCTCTCCCACAATCAGGCACATGGCACCATGCCTTGAGGCCTGCTCTGGGACCAGAGGCATGGAGAAGGGGACCAAACACACCCCACAACCAGGCGTACCGCCAGTACCAAGGAGCATGCCAAAAACAGCACCTCCACATGGGTGGCCCACCACAGCCACCACAATAA
>NW_007876651.1:0-570 GCF_000696425.1 Galeopterus variegatus
TCATGAATGAGTGTTGGATTTTATCAAATGCTTTTTCGGCATCAATAGAGATGATCATGTGATCCTTGTGTTTGATTTTATAAATATGGTTGATCACATTTATTGATTTGCGTATGTTGAACCAACCTTGCCTCCCTGGGATGAATCCCACTTGATCGTGGTGAATGATCTTGCATATGTGTTGCTGTATTCTGTTTGCTAATATTTTATTGAGGATTTTTTCATCAATATTCATCAAGGATATTGGCCTGTAGTTTTCTTTCCTGGTTATATCTTTACCTGGTTTTCGTATCAGGATGATGTTTGCTTCGTAGAATGTGTTTGGAAGCTTTGCTTCTGTTTCAATCTTTTGGAATAGTTTGTAAAGAATCGGTGTCATTTCCTCTTTGAATGTTTGATAAAATTCTGCTGTGAATCCATCTGGTCCTGGGATTTTCTTTGTTGGGAGCTTTTTGATAACATCTTCAATCTTCTTTATTGTTATTGGCCTGCTCAGGTTTTCTATATCATTTTGGTTTAATTTTGGAAGCTTGTGTGAGTCCAGAAATTTATCCATTTCCTCCAGGTTTT
>NW_007876652.1:0-570 GCF_000696425.1 Galeopterus variegatus
ATTTAGCTCACAGATATGTTTTGTTCATCCTATGTGATATTTGTTAGGATTCTGTAAATTTTGTATATTTCACATAAAAATCCACACTTTTAGCTTCTCATGAACATTTGGAAGACCTGGCAACCCTGATCTCACATTCTCCCATGTCAATGGTGGATCCAAGTTGGTTGATGCTATCCCCTCAGAATGCCATTGGCATCCCTGTTTAATCACAGTCTCCACCACTCCCTATTGTGCCCCATGCCAGACCCACATCATTTTTTCATAATACTCTTGGGCCCCAATTGGGAATATAAGACTTCTCAAAACTGTTGTGGGTTTATTTTCTCTTAAGTAAGGCTCTCAGTTCCTTGAGGGCATGGTCATGCCATTTTCTTCTTCTATTTCTTCTACAGTGCCTAACCCTGAACAGACACTCAAAAATATTGATCTGTTGATTTATCTATATCAGCTTTCCCCAAAAGATATCCAGCAGAATGCTAGACTTCTGAACTTCAAGGGAAAAGGGTTAGAAGTCAAGTAAGTTTGGATGAAGCTATGTTCTGTATCCCCAACTGGAGAGTCAAAAGT
>NW_007876653.1:0-570 GCF_000696425.1 Galeopterus variegatus
AAAATAATGCCTTGTATAAACCTGATTTTTTTATATGTGAATGCATTTTTGATTAAAAAAAACCCTTTATGATTATTATAACTAGCATGAATAGTATAGGCAAACATAAAATTGGGAAAACATTTTTAAAATGCTACTGAATAAAATCAGTCTTATTTTATATCACCAAAAGTTATTTTTGAAAAGATTATTATGATATGTATAGATATATATACCCTAATATATGTAAACTAACAGGGAGATGAATTTCTAATCCTTTCCCACAGAGTTTATGGGTCCTGTACAAGTAAAGGGAAAGTATTTCAAGTATCCTGGACACTCTGTGACTTGGAAAAACGTTATCAAACGTTTCGCCAAATCCCCAGAGAATAGTGAATAACTCTAGAAGTTTTATTACCTAATTTCACAAACTGTGTTAGCCATTTCTTCTCTGGATGTCTGTAAAAATACAGAAATACATAATACTGTTAAAGAAAATTACATGCAATTTTCACAGAAATAAAATATCATAGATACCTCTTATTACAACACCTATATTAATAAGGCATAGTCAGTTGGCCTTGAATTGGG
>NW_007876654.1:0-570 GCF_000696425.1 Galeopterus variegatus
GAATTTGTTTAATTTTACTCAGAACTATTTTTAAATATCATTTTATTTCTTTATCTTCTCTATGAGAGAAAGTATTGAAATAAATGACAGAGTCAACCTTTTGACAATTATTTTTTTTCTAGTTACGGATTACTACTGAATTGGCTCAACACTGGTCAAACAGGAGAAAACAGAAGAACAAAGGACTTTAGAAGACCAACATGATGAAACAGTCTACTGACTAAATTGAGGAGAAGAATAGAGAGGAATAAGGTATTCACTGAATCCAGATGTTAGGCCCAAATGTCAGATATTCTTCCAGATTGTTGTTGCATTGTTGTTCTTATTTGATGCTGGCAACAAACAGAACAGAATATTTTTGATCAATGACATAGAAAATAAAGTTAATTATACAGACAGTCCTAGAAAGCATACATAGTAGAATGTATTTTTGTTCACACCACCTAAGAAATTTCTAGCTTTTTCATTTTTAATACTTATACACATCTTAAAACCTATCATAATTGTCCTCTATACAAAGCAAATAGATAGCATTTTTCAACTAACTGCAAATTTTCACAATTTTACTGA
>NW_007876655.1:0-570 GCF_000696425.1 Galeopterus variegatus
AAAATTTCAGAAGATTTCCCCAAATAGAACATCAATTTATGATTAATTTTCTGATGGAGATGTTTTGGTAGAATTTCTTTTTTTTGAGTGATGAGACATTTGAAATCCACTATAACCGATTTGAAAGGAGAGACGATGCCAATTTTACTATTTCTGTGCAGTAGGATTTTTATGATTCTGTCAGACATGTCTTTTTGTTTAAGATTTTCTGAACAATTTGTGTATCTGTTGCTTCATGTAAAGGAAACCTTTCAAAATTAAAATTAATAAAAATATTTTTTATTAGCTATGAGTGAAATAGTTGACAAATCTGGCTATACCATTTATTGAACCTGACTATTGAAAAAAGACTTATTTTAATGAAATCATCAACTAATTTGCCAGAGTTAGGGCTTGAAAACAGAGACCATAATATTGTTATACATTATTGTGACAGGCCAATATACAGATAAAAGGGGTTTTTTTGTTTGTTTGTTTGTTTGTTTTTCACTTTTCAAAAGACTCATTATGGGGCTGGCCCGGTGGCGCACTGCTACAGTGCGCCACTTGGGAGCACGGCGGCGCTCCCGC
>NW_007876656.1:0-570 GCF_000696425.1 Galeopterus variegatus
ATAGAATGCAAGAGCTGATTGGACTTGGGTATTTCACTTCCCCAAGGTCAGTTAGCCTCCAATAGAACCCCAGCAGGCTCTTGTTAACTAGTTTCTCCTAAGGGCAGACCTTGTTAGAACAGAGTGCTCTGGCATATTTTAAAATGGTTCTTTTTCCCATTCCCTTGCCAGAAACATGAGGGGATTTGTCATCAATATTCACTGTGAGAACCAGGTCAAGCACCTGGGGGTAAAACTCACAAAAATGTGAGGGTGCCACTGTGACTGGGTCCCCCTGCAGTTTTTAACTCTCAGACTTGTCCACACGGAGTCTCCAGCAATTCAAACACAGTTCAGGTTTCCCTGCTCTGGCACTGGTTCCGTGGAGGTTTCTGTTCTGATGAGTTGGGATTCTCTGTATGCACCTCTCTGTCTCTCCAATCTTAGGGGCAGTGGTTTGCCCTGTGACCTCGCTTCTCTTACTGGTCTAAGAAGAGCTGTTGATTTTTCACTTTGGTCAGTTTTTTACTTGTTAGTACAGAGTAGCAATTTCCAAGCTTCTTACACGCTGGACTGAACGCCAGAAATCTT
>NW_007876657.1:0-570 GCF_000696425.1 Galeopterus variegatus
CTTCATGCAGGGGGGACGCTGTGTACAAGGGGGGATTGACTTTGGCCCCGTAGGACAGCAGGAGCTTCACGCACTCAACACTGCCCGAGGCGCAGGCGTCACAGAGTGGGGTGCTGCCATCAATGTTGCGGGCGTCCACCTCATGGGGAGGAAGAAACACATGTCAGAGGGCAGGAGATACACACAACCTACTTTCTCATCCCGATGTGGATTCATCTCTGCAGACACACTTCTTAGAAGCACAGGTTTGCTAGCATGGGCTAAGGCACCAAGCCAGGCGAGGAGATTCAAAGAGAAGGACATGGTTGGGGGAGCCTCCTAAGTACAGAAGTCATCCCAATGGGTTCTTTTCTCTTTGGGCAGGATAAGCTCAGCCTCACCCCCACCACCCCAAACACTAAGCACAGAATGGGAAAGGAGAGGCCTTGGCTGCTGCAAGCTGGTGGAGGCAGGGCACAGAAGGCTTTCAACTCGAGCCTCCGCTGGAAGGAGTGCCTGAGATGGCTCCTCATGCCTCCTCCAGGGTAAAAATCACAGGCAGGAAAACGGCCACTCCCCAACTGGCAAATT
>NW_007876658.1:0-570 GCF_000696425.1 Galeopterus variegatus
CCCATGCCAGCCAGGGAGGCTTAGAGGGGCTGAGGGGCTGGCCTGAAGCTGCACAGCAGGAGAGAAGCAAGGCCCAGGGACACTCATTCCTGTGCTCTGGAGCCAGGCCTGACCGCACGTGTGCCTGGCGCTGGTCCCGCCCTCTCTCCCTCCCTGCAGGGCCTCAGGAAGCTCCTGCCCTCTCCCGGCCTCGGTTTCCTCCTCTGCACAGTGACGAGTCTCGCACAACCTCCGGGAGACTCTCTAGGCCGGCTCGTCAGTGTTTCAGCCCCTCTCAGGTGTCTTCCCCTGGGCAGGTGCTAGGCCGTTATTATCACGTCTGACCCTCACCCCTGGGCTGAGACTGTCTGCCCACTGCGGGGATGGAAGGTCTCTGCCAATGGGTGTTCATGTGCTTGCACCCCCTCATTGGCTCAGTAAGCATCCATTGAGCGCCTACAGCACGCAGGGCTCCATGGCCAGGCCTGCCTTGCATGAGGCGTGTGTAATGTTTTGCAGACTGAGAGCCTGTTCAAGGTGGAGAATGGATCTCCCTCCTGCCCCCACTCCACCTGCCTGAGCACCCTTCAA
>NW_007876659.1:0-570 GCF_000696425.1 Galeopterus variegatus
TCAGTTTTCAGCCTAACTATAACTTGAAGGTAAACTGTCTTTTTCTCTGACTGCTTTTAAATTTTTTCTTCGTCATTGTTCTGCAGTTTTATTATGATTGTCTAGATGTGGATGTCTTTTTACATATCCTGCTTGGGATTCATGGGGCTTCCTACATCTGTGGCTTGCTATTCTTTTTAGGAACTTTATTATTTTATCAATATACAATGTAGTTGATTTTTGTGTCCCTTTACCAGTTCCTCCTTTTCCTCCCTTGTGGCTTGCTATCTTTAATTAGCTCTGAAAAATTCTCAACCATTCTTTCTTCAAATATTGCCTCTACCTTAATATCACTCCTTTCTTTCGAAACACTGATTGAAAATATTTTAGACCTTGTCTCATTATCCTCCATCTCTCTTGAATTCATTCCATAGCTACTGTCTTTTTGTCTTTCCCTACTACATTTTCAGTTTGTTTTTTTTTTCATAAGATGACTGATAAGGGGATCTTGACTTGGTGTTATCAGCACCACACTCTTCCAAGTGAGCTAACTGGCCATCCCTATATAGGGATCCAAACCCGTGGCCTTGG
>NW_007876660.1:0-570 GCF_000696425.1 Galeopterus variegatus
CTTTGTTGGCTTATTAGCTCTTGCTTTGAAGATTATAATATACCTCTAAAACTTATCACAACCTACCTTCAAGAGATATTACACTTCTCCATGTATAGTATAAGGAGATTACCATATTTACTTTTCTCCCCTCCTAGCCTTTGTACCATTGTTGTCATGCATTTTCCTTTTCCTCATGTTATATACCCAAATATATTGTTCTTATTTTTACCTCAACAATCCATCCTGTTTTAAAGAGACTGATATTCTCTATTTGGTGGCAGGGGGCGGGGGCTGCCTGGTACGGGCATCTGAACCCCTGACACTGCTGTCCTAAGGACGCACTCTAGCCAGCTGCGCTAACTAGCCAGCCCATGTGTTTTAAAGAGATTTAGCGCTATCCGATTGGCTTGCTTGGGAGAGTGGGGTGCTGGAAGCACCAGAGCCACAAGTTTGGGACCCATTACTTGCCACCAAACAAAAAATGAAATAAAATAAAAAATAATGAGCAGATTGACTTAAAGGGGAAAAAAAAGTCCTACAAATTTACCCAGGTTAATTTGGTCTTCCTTGTCATTTTGTGTGTATTTA
>NW_007876661.1:0-570 GCF_000696425.1 Galeopterus variegatus
TTTTTTTTGTTGTTGTGGTTTAGTGCAGTTTTTATGTGAATTCCATGTTGCAGTGGAAGCTATCATCTTTTCAGGGTTTAGAAGCTCTCAGGTCTTAATACAGCCCTGAGAACACATACATGTTAGACAGAGAAGGGCAGAAGAGCTTACCAGGCCAAAGCTGCTGCAGCAAAAGCTACGAGCTATGAGAGAGGATGGCATGGAGAGGAAAGCATAACTGACATACACAAAAAGCACGCAGAATGGATGTGCTGTCTGCCATGAAGTGATACAAGATCCTTTGAGCCTTCAGGGGAATCTTTGACTCTTCACTTGCCCGCGACCTTTAACTCCTCTTGTGTGGCTTCTGTGCAGCAAGTCACTTATGCCCAGTTTCAGAGGCTAGGAAGTCCAAAGTCCAGGGAACACATCTAGTGAAGGCTTTCTTTGCTGGTGACTTCAGTGATGGTGGGATACCTACATTGTGAAAATGGTGGAGCAGAGAGAGCAGAGCCAAGAGCCTAATTTAATCACTGGTGAAAACTGGAAAGCTTTGGGCACCAGAGAAGACTCTAGCTGCAAGAGGCAAGT
>NW_007876662.1:0-570 GCF_000696425.1 Galeopterus variegatus
TAGATATTTTTTTCCATACTCTATTTGGCTATCCTGGGTTTCCTCATTCTCCATGGCTCCAAGTGTGTCTCTTCCTGGATCAAGGCAGTTATGTGGATTGCACAGGTAGTTCCCACCTTGGATGTGCAACGGCAGGGGAGCATAATTCTCCCAGTGGGTTGGGCCACAGGCTCAAGGTTCAGCACTTGCTCACTTCTTTCTGGTGGCTCTGCTTGTGACTCTCCTTGTGACAATGCAGTCAAGTGGTAGTGGTGGTGGGTGGTGGGGCCTGTGTGACATGGGAAGCTGTGGGTGGCTGTGGAGGGGAGCAGGACAAACTTCTCTGGGAGAAGATAGGCGATTGTTCTGGAACCAGACAATGACACCAGTGACTGTGTCAGTGTTGGCTGTGGGCTTGCTCTGGTCTTTTTCTGTGGGAGGAATGTGCCCTTGGCACCATGAGTTCACCATCTTCCCACAATTCTGTATTTTTTTAGTGTTATGTAAATAGCTCAGATATATTTCTTCCCAAATTTTTATTTGTGTTTCTGCATTTCTGTATTTCCCCACCACAGTACAAACTAGGGGATC
>NW_007876663.1:0-570 GCF_000696425.1 Galeopterus variegatus
ATGAAGGGATGAGGTTGCTCTCTGGAAAATGAATGGTAGGACCTGATTTAAATTAGGGTTTTACTGAATCACCAGGGCATTCTGACTCTCGGTGAATGCCTGGGTTGAAAAGCAGAGTTCCTGTGCCCTTATTGGGTCCACATAACAGAAGCACGTAATGGCAGCTCATTAGTAACAAGAATGCATGCTAGTTGTTTGCTGCTGAGATAATGCAGCTGAAGAAAGTTCTGCACATAAATCTGCCTGGGAGCAGAACCCTCGGTCTGATTGTAGATCTATGCAGAATGGACTGGATCATGCCAACATTTTCCATTTTCATCTTTTTCTTCCTGGAATTTAATTGCCATTGGAATCAGTAAAAATTAAACCATAGATTCCTTGATGACATGAAGTGGAATAAGTTCTAAATCTGGGGGAAGGAAGGGGAAAGACAGAAAATGAGAAAGAGAAGTAAGGGAGAGGGGAGCAAAGCTAGAGTGGAGAGAATGAGAGAAGAAGAGAAAAAGAGGGTGGGGGAGAGAGAGAGAGAGAGAGAGAGAGAGAGAGAGAGAGAGAGAGAGAGAGAGAGAG
>NW_007876664.1:0-570 GCF_000696425.1 Galeopterus variegatus
AAAAAAAAAAAAAGGTTCTGATACATGCTACAACATGGATGAATTGGATGACATTACATTAAGTGAAATGAGCCAGTTACAAAAAGACAAATACTGTATATGAGGTTCACTTATATGAGGTACCTAGAATAGTTAAATTCATAAAGACAAAATGTAAAACGGTGGTTGCCAAGGGCCAGGGGAAAGGAGTATAAGAAGTTTTTGTTTAGTGGGTTTAGAGTTTCAGTTGAAAAGAGTTCTGGAGATTTGTTGCACACAATGTGAATGTTCTTAATGATACTGAACTGAAAACTAAAAAGTGCTTAACATGGTAAATTTTATGTTATGTGTATTTTACCACAATTTTTTTTTTTGTCCTTTTCTCGTGACCGGTAAGGGGATCGCAACCCTTGGCTTGGTGTTGCCCGCACCGCACTCAGCCAGTGAGCGCACCGGCCATCCCTGTATAGGATCCGAACCCGCAGCAGGAGCACCGCTGTGCTCCCAGCGCCACACTCTCCTGAGTGCGCCATGGGGTCGGCCCTACCACAATTTTTTTTAATGAAAAAAAGAAATGGAGAAAGGATTGAA
>NW_007876665.1:0-570 GCF_000696425.1 Galeopterus variegatus
TCTGCAGGTTTAATGTGTGTTTCTTAGTGTGTAGCTCTAAGTATTTTGAAGAATTCTGTATGCACTTGATTCATATTTGAAAAGTGTTGAACCAAACATGCTTTTAAAATGTTGCTGCTCCCAGAAACAAATGCTGTATAAATATTGAATGGAAAAGACCAGGAAATCTCCCTGCTAAAAGGATTTTCCTCCCAATGTCTAATATCTTATTTTTCTATATAGTGTTTATTTAACTGAATTCTATTTGGTACTTCTTTGCTTAATAGTTTTTATGTTCAAGCTAGTTATAGAAACTACATACGAAATGATATATATTTTATTATTTAAGGTAATATTAGTTTCCCCTTTTTGAGTATTACTACTTATTTATTGAAACTAAATTTGCTTCCATTACTGGTGTTTCAAATTAATAAAATAAAAAGAATGGTCAAAGAAATCAGGAGTATCATAAGTTGCTTCTTAACATAATACAGTTTTAACAAAAATGAATTTTATAAATTGAAAATACCTGTACAAAGGAATAAAAAAATTTCTTAAGAGCCTTTAGTGTATCTTACTGATTTTTTTTTT
>NW_007876666.1:0-570 GCF_000696425.1 Galeopterus variegatus
TTTCCCCCCCCCCCCCCCCCCCCCCCCGTTCTTAGCTATCCGAGAGTTGAAATGGGGGAAAGAAATCATCGTATTCCTAGAAGGATAGTGATGTTAGTGGGAGGTACGACAAGAAAGTGATGTTTAGTGTTAGAAAAAGCACTGTGAAAAAGGATATCTGAGCGAGAAGAGCAAAACCAGGTTAAAAGTAGTGAGAACATATTGTCTGTAGAACAGGGTGATGGCACCAAGCAATTCTTTGTTTAAAAAAATAGAAAAAAGAATTAGTCTTTACAGGTGTTCAGTGAATGTTCACTGATGTCAAATATTTTATCTTGAAGTTTAAATGCATTAACATATTCATACAACTCCAGGGTGCCTCTTCAGCCCTGCATGAGTTTATCTGTTTTTCACAGAATTATGTCAGACTGTTGGGTCTTCTGCTTTTTTTCTTGGGAACCTTTTTTTCTGTGGGCTCACTTCTGATATTATTCAATGTATTTTCATTTTTGTTTCTAGTTTCATTTTTCTTTCTATTTTATCAAACAGATTTTCCCAGAGCTTAAAAACAAACAAACAAACAAACACCCA
>NW_007876667.1:0-570 GCF_000696425.1 Galeopterus variegatus
AGGTAGGTACTCAGGATGAATCACAATCCACCTCCACTGTGCACAGCACATCTTACTGGCTAGATGATGCTTTGAGGTTCAACTAACTCCCAAAATATCTCACCTAAGAAGCCAAGCATCAAAAATGGCAGCCCAGTGCTAGCCAAATTCTGAGGACTTATATCATATCTGTTTGTAGCCACTATAATAAAGGGAAAAAAATTTAGATTTTTCTTTGGGATTAGGTGTGATTGATATGACAAAAGAACACATATTCTGTAATTATTATTCACTTTGGGCTCATTATACCCCTTTAAAAAGTGCATCTTCTATTTTGTATGTTGATTTTGTTTCCTGTAACCTTACTGAATACATTTATCAACTCTAAGAGTTTTTTTGGTAGAGTTTTTTGGGTTTTCTATACATAGAATCATGTCATATGCTAACAGGGACCATTTGATTTCCTCGTTACCTACTTGTGTGCCCTTTATTTCTTTCTCTTGTCTAATTGCTCTGGCAAGTACTTCTAGTACTAGGTTAAAAAGGAGTGAAGAGAGTGGGCATCCTTGTCTTGTTCCTGATCTTAAGTGT
>NW_007876668.1:0-570 GCF_000696425.1 Galeopterus variegatus
GTTTAATCAATTATTTTCCAATTAAAAACCAAAAATAAAGAAAATAACAACAGAGAAAAAAAAAATTATATATGTAGGTGTAGGGACCCCATGGGCGACTAAACAGGGACACACCCTGGCAATATGGCGCCCTTCCTGGATCTTCTCCACAGTAAACAAGCCCACCCACACCAAACCTCAGCCAGTCACAGGTCAAGGCTCACCTCCTGCCCAGCCCCATCCAATCAGCTACCACCCCGTCCACCCCTATCCAACCCCGGAACACAGTTCCCTATAAATGTACGTGCAGTCCTTGAATAAAGAGGAACCTCTTTGGCGAACTGTTAGCCTGGGTCTCGCATGTTTCCTTCATCTGTGTGCCCCTACATTTGGTGCTGAAACCCGGGAAGGAGTTCACCCTGCAACAGGGGCTCCTTCCTCAGACCTCCTCAGACTCCTCTGTGACCCCCCGGGACTGACGGTCCGCCCGCGTCTGTTTTCTCCGGTTCTGGCTTCCTTCATCCACCACGGGCTCATCTGTTAGGTAAGCCCCCTTTTCCTTTTGTCAGGCTTGTAGATTATTTAAACCTT
>NW_007876669.1:0-570 GCF_000696425.1 Galeopterus variegatus
TAGGTCCCTAACCCTGATCCTCCTGGCTCACGGAGAACAGTTTTCACCATGTGGCATTACTATGTTTGCTGCCATCATTCTCGGGAGCCAGCTGGGTTCTGGCCCCACGTTCCTCAGCCCCCGGTTCAGGACTCAGTTCCTGGTAGGTGCTGGGAACATGGTGCAGGCCGCTTCCTGTGCCAGGAGAGAGCTCGGCAGCTGTGTCACCTCCTTCCTCTGGGAACCCTGCCTCTCCCCTGGGAACTCTCCATGTTCCTGGGGCTCCCATGTCCCTCTGGATTTCCTCATCTCCCCTGGGGCCTCCACTCTCCGAGATTCCCATCCCCCCACAGGCTTACTTGATGCCATAGCGGTCCCGAAACATCACATGGTTGGTGAAGGTGCAGCTGACTTCAAGGTCAATTCTCTGTATTTGTTGGCAGAGCATCTTGCCCTGCTCCTTCATTCTCTGCAGGACAGGGCCAAGAGAAGAAAGGGTGTCAGAGCATGTCTGAGACTCCCTGCCATGAGCACCAATCATACAGGGGTCAGTGCACGTGGCTGGAAAGGGAGTTTTTGCTGCAGAAATGT
>NW_007876670.1:0-570 GCF_000696425.1 Galeopterus variegatus
GGGTTTCTTGCATTGGACTTCTAAATAAAACTGAAGAACTTCAAACTTCAAAAAGAAAAAAATATTTAAAAATGGTATTTTTATTGAGATAGCAATAAATTATAAATTAAATTTGAAAAAACAGACATAATATATGTAGATATATATACATACCTGCATATTCATTTTTCTAGGTCTATTGTTGTCTCATAGGTTTTTGGTTTTTTTGTATGAGTTTTGCACATTTTTTGCTTGGTTTATTCCTAGCTATTTTATTTATTAAATGTTTGCTGTTGTAGTTATATGTATTTGCTATTCCCTCATATCTGCTAACAGTTCTGCTACCTTATAATCATTCTATTGTTCATGGCAGTATTTTCCATGGATTTTTTTTGGTTTTGCAGATATGCAATGATGTCACTTGTAAATAGCAACAGTCTTCCTTTCCAATTTGTGTGCTTCTAATCACATGGCTTTAATGCCTCCAATACAATGTTAAATAGTAGTGGAGATCATAGGCATCCTTGACTTTTTTTGTTGTTATTTTGGTGGAAATGCCTCTAAGGTTTCCCCTTTATAAGAAGCTGGCTT
>NW_007876671.1:0-570 GCF_000696425.1 Galeopterus variegatus
TCATTTGGACATGCAAGTAAGACAGATTTGAGATAAGGCAAGGAAAGGAAATAAAAGGCACCCAGATTAGAAAAAAAGAAGTATAACTGCATTCTGTTTGCAGAAGACATAATTGTCTGTATTGACATCACAAAGAATATAAAAAAATGTTCCTAAAATTTAAATATATGCAATTCATTTTATGTGAATAATACCTCAATAAAACTTTTTAAGAAATACAAATTAGTGAAACATATTAACTTGCTATATAGCGTATGTGACAATGACTTCTTAAATATTAAAAAATGTCACCTAAAACAATTATTCTTATTTTTCCAGAAAGAATATTGATCTATTTATTCTTACAAATAGATTCCACAACTCTTTGTAACCACATAATTAAAACTCCATGATTATTTTCTAGGGATACATTTATTTTCTTATTTTCTATATGGTGGGCCTGGTTCTCAATTATATTTTAATTTACTTATATACAATTCAATTTTAATTTAATCTTTTCCTTTTTTAAGAAGGTCAATGACCTTAATTTTGCTTCTTACCTTTCTTAGAATGTCACTGATTTTAGTACTT
>NW_007876672.1:0-570 GCF_000696425.1 Galeopterus variegatus
ATAGGATCGCTGTGAAGATTAAATGAGTTAATGGACATAAGGCTTAAGAAGAGCACACAGTAGGTACCTCTGTGTTAATGGCTACTGTTTTATAAATCTAGCTCTCATTTCTAGACTGGATTGCACTGAAAGTCAGTCCCTGTTGACTGACATCCCCTAGAAGATGACAGCACCTCCACACATGGAGGGAGTTTGGGCCTGTCCCTTCCATCTGCTCCAGAGTCTGGGGCGGTCCTTACACGAAAGAATCATCTACCAAGCCCCAGGCTCGGTGCTGGGCTCTTGAATATTTCGTCTCTCAAGGTAGACATTAGTTATCCCCATTTTACAGATGAGGAAACGGATGCTCAGTGAATTTAAGTGACTTGCCTAAGTCCACACGACTAGTAAAAGGTGAAGCCACATTTGGAAACTATGTCCACATAGTTTCAAATTCCAGAGATTTTCCACAAAATTCACAGTCAACAGAACTTCACACAACCTGTAAAATTCTCACCTAGAAAGTCTGAGAACACAGACAAGATCGTCATCTTTTTCGGGGGAAGGAGGGTGGAACAAGTGAGGATATTA
>NW_007876673.1:0-570 GCF_000696425.1 Galeopterus variegatus
GTCAGTACAAAATAGCTCAGGGCTACATATTTCAAAAGAAAAAAAGAGATTTCTGACTTGATCTGAGACTTGGGTGTCCTGGAGGATTTGGTCCAGGAATTGCTGTAGTTTACGTTGCCAATATTGTTACCATCTTCATTGTCTGACATCCTCAAATCTTTAGTTTTCCATCCATTATACTTTTGATGTCAAACCATCAACTACAGTCATAAGTCTTGCTTTACTAGCAGAGAAATGGGGCATTCCTAGGTAAAGGGTATTTCCAAATATCTTTACAATGGAAGAAACCAATTATCCTTATTTATTGATTATTTGTTTTTGCTCAAGTACAGACCATTGGAGCATCTTAAGCTCTTCAGTGTTAGAGAGTTGAAGCTAAGTTTAAGGCTAGACAGGGACCAAGTAAGCCCACTGAGCTTTTGTACAACTCCCTTTTTCTGGGGAACATGGGACTATTCTTAGAGCAGAACAGAGACATAGTTAAGAAATAAACAGCTCGTCCATGTGTCGAGCTGCATCACAGAGCTCTCTGCCCCATCCTGTGCAGGTCGTGAGTTAGGTAGCTGAAAG
>NW_007876674.1:0-570 GCF_000696425.1 Galeopterus variegatus
GGCTCTGAACCAAAGAGTTGAGGGGAGGGTAGAGGGAAGTCATGTGCATTATGTGGGAGGAGAGCATCTGACACAAAGCAGGTGCGCTTTATATGGAGTCCCTGGCACAGAGTAGGCACTCTTTATGTAGAACACAATCACACAGTACACAGTAGTATTTGTGTAGAGTACTTGGCATGAAGTAGGTGCAGTTTACATGGGTCACCAAGCACAGAGTAGACATGCTGTACATAGAGCATCAGACAAACAGAAGGCATGCATTCTATAGAGTGCCTGGCACAGAGTAGGTATGTTTTATGTGAGGTACTCTGCAAAAGTTTACTTTATGTAGAGCACTAGGCATACAGTAGACAGGATTTATATAGAGTATCTGACACTTTATGGAGAGTACCTGGGACAGAGTAGATATGCTTTATACAGTTGCCCAGCACACAGCAGGTGTGCTTTATACAGAGTACCCAACACATACTTGAAGTACTGGACATAGTCTTTTGCAGAGTACAGTCCTCGCACACAGCAGTGCAAGTACGAGTGACCAGCCCCTTCCTTTCACTCCTTGTTTTGGGGGCT
>NW_007876675.1:0-570 GCF_000696425.1 Galeopterus variegatus
AACACATGGAAATTAAATAACATTCTACTTAACGACATATGGGTCCAAGAATAAATCAAGCTGGAAATAAAAATATTTATTGAAACTAATGAAAATAATGATACATCATACCAAAACTGGTGGGATGCAGCAAAAGCAGTATTAAGGGGGAAACTTATTGCATTAAATGCTTACCTCAGAAAAATGGAAAGATGGCAAGTGAACAACCTAACACTGCATCTTAAAGAACTAGAAAAACAAGAACAATCCAAACCTAAAGTTAGTAGACGGAAAGAAATCATCAAGATCAGAGCAGAACTTAACAAAATTGAAACCCAAAAAACAATACAAAGGATCAACGAATCAAAAAGTTGGTTTCTTGAAAAGAAAAATAAAATTGACAAACCATTAGCATGGCTAACAAAAAAAAGAAGAGAGAAGATTCAAATAACAAAATTAGAAATGAAAAAGGTGATATTACAACTGATCCATCCGAAATACAACGAATCATTCGAGATTACTATAAACAACTATATGCCAACAAGTTCGAAAATCTGGAGGAAATGGACAAATTTCTGGACACACATAAGC
>NW_007876676.1:0-570 GCF_000696425.1 Galeopterus variegatus
TATTCCTATGTATTTGATTTTTTAATGTTTTTATAAATAGTAATTTTTTCCAGTTTTAGTTACTTCTAGTTTGCTGGTATTTAGAATACAATTGATTTTTGTATTTTGATACTGTATCCAGTGACTTTGCTAAAATTCATTATCCTCATAGTTATAGAATTTGATATATACCCTACACAATGAGTGTATATAATTACCAAAACAAATTTGAGTGGGTTTAAATTTGGGAGTTCATAAAACCCCAAACTGGAAATAACCCAGCCTTTGGACAGCAGGGAATAGGATACATTTTGACATTCATGTAATGGAATACCACATAGTAATAGAACAACACAGGTGAATCTCACATGATGTTGAGTGAAAGAAGCCAGATGCAAAAGGGAACATACTGTGTAATTCCATTTCTATGAAGCTCAAAATAGGAATAACCAGCCTCTGGTGAGAAAAGTGAGAATAACAGCTACCTTTGGGGAGTATTGACTGGGAGATGAGGGCATGAGAGAACCTCATAAGGTGCTGGTGAGGCCTTACACCTCGCTCAGGGACATATTACGTGAGCGTGTTCACTTT
>NW_007876677.1:0-570 GCF_000696425.1 Galeopterus variegatus
ATTAGAATAATAAGGACATACCATTTTGCTCATCTAATTTGAAAAGTAAAACAAATAAAGTTGTATGTATGCTCTTAAAATTGTCCTAAGGGGAATTGTTCATATATATTGCATGTGAGAAAGTAAATGTTTATCATCTTTTAGAAGACTAGGAATCAAATGCCTCAATATATATATATGTTCTTTGATACAGTAATTGCTTATCTATGACTCTGGGAAAAGTGCAGAAACTCATTACTGCATAATTTATAACAGTAAGACGTATTAAAAACCACCTAAAAATCTAACATTAATTAGCAATAAAAATAGTTATTTTATTATTATTTCTTTTGTCTTTTTTCATGACCGGTAATGGGATTGCAACCCTCGGTGTTGTGCCCGCACCGCGCTCAGCCAGTGAGCAGACCGGTCTCTATATGGGATCCGAACCCTCGGCGGGAGCGCCGCCGTGCTCCCAAGCGCCGCCACGCTCCCAAGCGCCGCACTCAACCGAGTGCACCACCGGGCCAGCCCTAAAAATAGTTTTTTGAAGACATTTTATAATATGTAAATTACTCAAGGCAAAATAAT
>NW_007876677.1:5956-6360 GCF_000696425.1 Galeopterus variegatus
GACTGACTATGAAACCTCTGCTATTTACCATGATACCATGTCAAATAGCTGTTGCTTTTCTTGTATTAAAATAGGTACATGATATTGCCTTGAAATCCCATAAGAATACTGTGTGATATGTATATTTATTCCATTGATTAAATGAGAAAACTGGGCCCTAAAGAAGTTAAATAATTTTGACAAGATGATGCAGAAACTAAGTGGCACAGTTCAAATCCTCATCTAGATCTGTCTGCCACCAAAGTCCCAGGACTATGCCTCCTACCAAACTAGAGAATATTTTCAAAGACTATTAGATGCTTTGTTCTTGAATTCAGATAAAACATATAAAGAATAGTGATGTTATATATACTACCCATGAGTGAAACCAGAGAAATAGAATTAAATTTGCATATATTCTTATT
>NW_007876678.1:0-570 GCF_000696425.1 Galeopterus variegatus
CCTGTTCGGGGACTGCCTGGGGGCCAATGGGGAGGGCAGGGTTTGTGCGGTGGATTTCATCCACATGGCCCTGAGCTGTGCCCCAAATACGGTCATGTTCTTCGGGAAGGAGGGTGTTGGCCAGGAGCATATAGATGTCATGATGTGTGAGACTGTATGCCTGAAGAACCCACTGGAATTCTTTAATTTAAGTAGAGGGGCCGGTGGTGAAGGACCCCTATCTCCTTTCTAGCTGGGCGAGATCGGCTAATGAAAAGGGAACATGTACCCTAACGACCCCCTCAGCACCAGCTACTTCGTGGAGAGGAGCCATGGTAGAGGAAGGGAGGAGTCCCTGGGAATGAGTTACAGGGGGACTAAAGGAAGGTGCCAGGGCAGGTGAAATAGGAGTCGGCGGGGAACAAGATGGCGGTAAGGTGGGGCTAGAAAATGGCTGGACGAAAGATGGCAACGGAGGAAAAGAAGATGGTGGCGGAGCTGCTTGTGGGGGTTGAGAGCCAGGAAATGGTGGCAAATGGGGGCTGGAAGAAACAGAGGAGGAAGAGGCAGGAGGGAGAACAGGCTGACTAG
>NW_007876679.1:0-570 GCF_000696425.1 Galeopterus variegatus
TCCTGCTTAGCTCCCTACCCCACCCTGCTGACAGAAAAAGAAAAGGGCTGGAGTCCGTGTGCCCCCCAGCACACAGGGTTTTGCACACATATAGCCATGCTCTGTATTTTTAAATTATGAATGCATGAGTAAAGAATTTAATTTGATTAAATAGTTGTTAAAAACAACTCGTAATAACTTCGTATAGCATACTAAAAACAACTAAAATTTAACCAGCCACATTAATTTGCATCTGCTCTTGTAATCTTTAGATTTTTCTCTGAAATGGGACTTTTCTTAAATGTGTAAGAAATGATAGCCACTGGGACATTGTTATGCCCTATCATTACATGAATAATTCTATTTATTTTATAAAAGGCCTAATTAAAGGGCTATTAGTTAGGGCTCTTTAAAATACAAATGACACATGCTCAGTACAAATTTAAGAAAAAAAGGGGAGAGTAATTTGGCTTTCCAATGGCAAGTTCGTGGGCTGGGCCCAGGAGTCACCAGAATGCCCTCTGTCTCTCCAAATTGATCCCCTCAAAAGGACTCTGGCTGGCCCTGCCTGGCTCGCAGGCCCGCTGTGCA
>NW_007876680.1:0-570 GCF_000696425.1 Galeopterus variegatus
TATCTTGTCCTCAGAGTGCTGTTTTAACGTCTTTCTTTATGAGAGTTGCTCTTTCTTATACCTCCTGCAGCTTCTGCTTTATGCAGCCAGTTGTCCTGTTGTTCGGTCATCGATATTACAGTATTACGTCTTCATGGTGAACTGTCGGTCTTTGTCTGGGTAATGCTTTAAGCCTTGAATTCCGCCTTGTCTGGTATCACAACCATGCAAGTGTCCTGTTGGTGCAAATCTGCCGTTGTTCACTCTTAGTCTCTGTGAATTACACTGCTCCAGATGTGTCCGTTGTACTCACAGCAGGTTGGGATTCGCTTCACTAGCAAGTTTCAAAGTCTTTCACTTCTTTTTCTTTTTAACAAGTGTGTTAAGCCAGCACATACCAGCATGACTGATAGGCTTGTGTCATCGCTGTCCTGTGATTGGATGTTACGATTACTGTGTGCATTGCTACATTTAATATGCGTTTAGGCTCTGCGGTTTGTGTTGCTTGCTTTTTAAAATTTCTTTTGGTAACTTAGGATGATTTGCCTTTTGGTTCTACCAGTTATCTTCATAGTTATACCTTTTATAAAA
>NW_007876681.1:0-570 GCF_000696425.1 Galeopterus variegatus
ATGTCAGACTGTCACATCACAAAGTAAATCTCATATGACTCAGCTTTAGGATATTTAATTTGCTCAGTGTGGTCCCTGGCCTAGAATTACTCAGACCTCCCTGGATAAGTATTTGGCATGGGAGTATCAGAGTTTAGCCATCAACCCAAAGGTACCATAATGCCTGTTGTTATCACCAATTTTCTGCCATGACTTTTTGATATCTTTGCCTATTGCTAGACCCATCTTTGCTAAAAAGGAATTAGTAATGTTCCAGTGATGTCACCACATTTATTTATATATTTGTTTGTTGTTTGTTTATTTATTCTCAGTAGCCTGGCAATGGTGTTAGTCCTTTTAGTCTCCCTGATAGGGTGGTGCATATGTGTGGTTCAGAAAAGTACAGCGTTTCCGTATTCTCCAATCAACATGATGACAAATTAGATCGGAGATAGGGTTGTGTCCTGGGTAATTTGGACTGGGAATAGCAACCCAGGAAATGGACTTTACCAAAGAGCCAAGATGGCATCTGCCTTCTACTCAGCCTTCTAACTGCCATGGAAAAAAGAAGTGTGGATGGCCAAAGTGTCT
>NW_007876682.1:0-570 GCF_000696425.1 Galeopterus variegatus
ACTCCTGTAACAAACTTGATTTTAATGTAGGATGGCCTTGCTGTTCAAAGGGTCCAATCTAGAGAAACAGCAGTGGTGGTTTGGGTCAGTTTGCTGAGGTGGGCCTTGGCAATGTTATCTTATTCTCATTTTACAAATGAGGATAGTACTTACCACTTCCAATCTACGAAGATTAAATGAGATAATGAACCTGAAATAATAGCACTTACACATTTACTACATGGCAGGTAATATTTTTAGTGCTTATATGTACTGCTTCGTGACAACATTTTTGGTTAAGAATTATTATTATCCCCAGCTTATTTAGATGGAGAAACTGAGGCACAGAGAGGTTCTCAACTTCTCCTAGCTAGAATGTAGTAGAGCTGAGATTCAAACCAAGGCCAGTTCCAGAGTCCATAAAACCCGTGTATATAATGGTAAATAATGACTCTTTCCATCTTTGGGTCCCCAACTTCTTCCTACTTTTCTAGACATTCATGAAGATCTGGAGGACAAGACAGGATATGAAGTAGGCTGCAGAATTAAAGACCTAGGCCCTTTGTTTGGGTAGAGACAGGTAGCCTGTTT
>NW_007876683.1:0-570 GCF_000696425.1 Galeopterus variegatus
GTTAGAGGTGGTGGTTGGGAGAGGGCAAGAGTGGGCCATGATTGGCTTCTGTCACTGTCCTTCATGTCTGGTCTGTGGTCAATGAGTCTTCCTACTGGAAAACCAATTTTAAAGCAATAAAATGGTGTCTGCCTGATTAGGGAATATCTCCATCTGGACCAGCATTAGCTGGCTGTCAAGAGCAGATGGGAGGGGTGTCTGTAATTGGCTTGAAGGAGGTGCCAATGTGCTTACCACACTCTTGCTTCATGGCCATCATTGGTGTATTTCCAAACCACTGGCAGCTGATGACCTTAGGGGATAGTCATGCCTTGGGTTGTGTTTGGGAAATGCTATCCTGTTATTGGTATCACTGGTTTTTAAACTTTAGCATGTGTCACACTGACTGAGGAGCTTAGTAAGGTACAGCTTGCTGAATTCCACCATGGGATTCAGTAGATCTATGGTGGGGCCCAGGAATCTGCATTTGAAACAAGCACCCCAGGTAATATTGAGGTAGGTAGTCTAGAGACTACTTAGAACAATACTACCTGGAATCCTGTGTTTTTGGGATCTGGAAAGTTCTTCTGC
>NW_007876684.1:0-570 GCF_000696425.1 Galeopterus variegatus
TGCTGGAATGACGAGATAGATGGGGAAATGCACCTCGACTCGAACCTCACAGAACATACAAAAATGTATGTGAATTGGATCACGGATCTAAATGTAACACATCAAAGTTTAAAATTCCCGAAAAACATAGGAAAAATAATATTTGGAACCTAGGGTTAGGCAATGATTTCTCAGATAAAATGTAAAATTGGACTTCTTCAAAATTAAAGCTCATATTCTCCAAAAGACATAGTTAAGAAAAAAAAAAAAAAAAAATGAACCACAAACTGGGAGAACATATTCTGACAAAGAACCTGTATTCACTATATAAAAAGGGGTTATACAACTAAAAAAATAAAAAACAACCTCATTAAAATAGCCAAAAATATGAAGAGACAGTCCATCAAAGAAAGCACATAAAAGGCAAATAAGCACAAGAAAAGATGCTCAGTATTTTCAGTCTTTAAGAAAATGCAAATTAAAACCACAATGAGGGCCGGCCCGGTGGCGCACTGCTCCAGTGCGCCGCATGGGAGCGTGGCGGCGCTCCCGCCGAGGGTTCGGATCCCACATACAGACTGGTTCCCGCTC
>NW_007876685.1:0-570 GCF_000696425.1 Galeopterus variegatus
CCTCCCTCTCTCCCCTCCCCCCCAAGAATGTCCTTTCCGTTTGCTTGTTGTAACAACTTCAAAAAAGTATAGTTGTTATATCAAACTTCTTAAAAATAACCATAGCCCTCTCAATTTCTACAAGAAGCAAGAGAATGTTTTAACGTCCATTCAGCACAGATAGATGCTACAACCTTTCTAAAGCCTCCAATAAAACATTTCTCATCTACGTAGACAATCACTCATTATGCCTGGTATTTAATTCTATTTTGTTCATCTCAAAAAACAAAAAGAAATAAAATGGTTATTCAATACAGCTATTAAGAAATAGCCAAAATTCTCTAAAAGAATTTCAGATGTGAAGCTCAGGTCCTTCAATATCACAAGATTTACTTTCTGAGTTTGTAACATAGTAATTAGGCCTGGCCAATTTTAGCAATATGTAATATGCCCAGACTGAAATTTTGGAGGCTTCCACACAGAATGAAGAGGAAGTCCACAAACTTGGAAACCTCTCTAAAACAATGTTTTTTTTTTTTAAGATCAGTCATTTCTACTGCTTTATTATTTTGTCTTTTAAAATTAATTCTA
>NW_007876686.1:0-570 GCF_000696425.1 Galeopterus variegatus
GAGCTGATTTTAAAATTTTGTGTGTGTTACCTCATTTAACCCTCCCCACGATTCAGTAAAGGAGGTGTCTTTACCCATTTTTCAGAGGAGGAAACTGAGGCTTATTGAGCAGCAGTGACTTGTTCATGATCATGCAGCTAGTTAATGCAGCAATAGATGCACTATCAAAACAGATAAGTAAGACATAGGAAGAAGAAAATATAAATACATGAGAAAACACTAAGAAATCAATGTATATAGTTTACCTAAAATGTCAACAGCACATTTGTAGAGAGAGAATGGAGTTGGGAATCATTTGTTCAGAAACTGAGTTAGAGGATTATAAACCAAAGCTTTATACTATAACTTTATACTATATGCAGCATGCCCAAGATTTGGGAGTGCACAAAAGAGATTACTAAGTGTCCTTTCAGTGGAGGCCTAGCCATTGTCTAATGGAATGTCTGGGATTATTTGATTGTAAAGGAGTGTGCACATTTGGTTAACTTTCTATTGACTAAACTATTTCACAACTCAGTAGTGGTAGTAGTTAGCCTGTAGAAAATTAAGAGCAATGAAAATGATTTTTGT
>NW_007876687.1:0-570 GCF_000696425.1 Galeopterus variegatus
GGTTCAGGGCAATAGGTGTAGCTAAATGCAAATACCCCTGCCAGAGACAGACCCGGTTCTGTTGTGCCACATAATCTCATGGCCACCTCTCTCTCTGGTACCAAGGGGTGGGCTGAGGCCTTGGGATCCGTCCCGCCGCTGGCGTTGTCGGATGAAGTGGCTGCTGCCCGCATGGTGTGTAAGTGGCTTAGGCATTCCCACCCCACAGGAGGTCCTGCCTCACCTTCCCTAAGGAGCTGGGCTAGGGCGGTCAGAGCCCATGTGCTCAGCGTGCCATATGGGAGCAACCTCTGTTCCCTGAGTAGGGCTGGGGACAAGAAGGGTCCTCCTTTCCTAGCACACCCACAGAGGACTTGACCTCGGCAGTGGGAAGCTGGGGCAGGATAGAGATCTGAAGTCCTGCTCTTCCTAGAAAAATGCCCCTGACTGATGTGGGGAGAGGGCACCTGTGTCCTTGGCTGTACTGTCTGGAGTGGACATTTCACCTTGCTGGGCTGAGGGGGCAGTGTGGCAGTGAGGATCCAAATACCACTGACCCTCACGTTGCTCCCAAAACCGTCATAGATTCTC
>NW_007876688.1:0-570 GCF_000696425.1 Galeopterus variegatus
GCACTGATAAAAGAAATCCAGTAAGATCTAAATAAGTGAACAGACATAATGCTGATTAATTGGAAGACTCAGCATAGTAAAGGTGCCAATTCCCCCAAAATTGACACACAGCATTTGCACATTTACTATCAAAATTCCAGTAAGACCTTTTGAGATATAGAAATGATTTTCCTAAAATTTATATGGAAAGGTAATGGGATTAGAATATTTTCTAAACAAGTGAAAAAGAGGAATAAAGTGGGAGGAACCAGTCTAACTTTAAGACTTATAAAAATGTAGTAATGAAGACTGTGCTGTATTTGCAGAGAAACATATGCAAAGATCAATGGAACAGAATAAAGAATCCAGAAACAGATGCACACAAATTTGCCCAGATGATTTTGGACAAAGGTGCAAAAGCATTTTAATGCAGGATGATGACATTTGCAACAAATGGTCCTGGAGAAATTGGACACCTATAGCAAAAATAAATAAATAAATCTTCAGCTAAATCTCACATTTTAAACAAAAACTAAAAATGGATGTCAGATTTAAATACAAAATATAAACTCTAATACTTTTAGAAAAAAA
>NW_007876689.1:0-570 GCF_000696425.1 Galeopterus variegatus
AGCGCCACCGTGCTCCCAAGCGGCGCACTGTAGCAGTGCGCCACCAGGCCGGCCCTTATTTATTTATATATATATATTTTTAAGATCAGAGCTGAGTCACATTAAGTCGTTTGGTTCCTCTGAAAGTAGTTCCTGGGAGCAGGACTTGAGGGCAGGGGTAGATTGGGAGGTGATTCCAGGAAGCAGATCTGTAGGAGAAGGGACAGTGAGATCGGGAAAGAGGAAAAGCCAGTAGGAGAGACGTTATTGAGGCCACTGCTGTGATTTCCCTGGACCTCCTAGGAAGTGTACAGATGACTCCTAGATTTATCTCTGAAAGACAGGAGGCTGGAGGGTCTACCTGCCTGACTTGTATACAGGCTGGGGCACTTACGTGGTGTTGGCAAAGTCTCCAAGGTGGAAAGCAGTAAGACGGAAGCAGGAGGAGAGTTTGAGCGCCCTTGGAACTGTCCTGCCCACTTTGGGCTAAAATCAGAGATGGACCGACAGGGTGTGTCACAGGCACTAACGGCAAAGCTGAGAATTTTTCTGCATCTCATGAAAGGCAAAGAGCAAACATCACAAGACAAG
>NW_007876690.1:0-570 GCF_000696425.1 Galeopterus variegatus
GGTGAGGGTGGGGCAGGGAGAACATAGAGGTGGCTGACGCCAGCTTCCAGGTAGATGGGGGCCACGGGTGGGCTGTAGATTTAGTTGACAGACAGGCCTGGTGACTGACAGACACAAAAGTGGGGGAAAGAAGACTCCCAAGGGGCAGGCTGAAGACAAGCAGGAGTGGTCTGGGAATCAAGGGTCCAGTTTGGGCCACACTGGATGTGCAGTAAGGCTTCTTTCTCCAGGCCTGAGGGTGCACCACACCTGGGTGGGGGGACATCACCAGCTTCAGTGTCACCGTGGCCAGCATTCCCTGGAGAGGGTGGGCAGGCCAGCTAGTGAGGCCTCAGGCCCTATCCTACCACCAGCCCTCTCTCCACATAGGGCGTCCTCCACACAGGAAGGGAGATGAATGGCTGGCACCTCCTCCAGGAGCAGTGAGGATGTAGGCCTCTCTATTCTTGCTTCCCTGGGCCACTGTCCCTGAGGCTCACTGTCTGAAAGCCCCTCCCCCATACCAGGTTTCCTCAGCCAACTAATATCCTGCCCAGAAGACACAGCAGCCACACAGAACTGAGGGGAACA
>NW_007876691.1:0-570 GCF_000696425.1 Galeopterus variegatus
AGACAATATCTGTAAGGAGGTGAGGGAAGCAGGGTTGGGCAGAGCGAGAAGTTGAACTTTAATTCAGTTGCAACAAAGGCCTCAGCCAAGCCTCCAGGAAGCTCTGGAGCTGGGATGACCCCTGGGAGTGGTCCCAATTTGAAGCCAGAGGTAAGGTGAGCAAGCTTTTCTACCTTCAATTCAACCAGTCATTGGCAGTTGGCTGCTTCTGACTGGGAACCATAACCTTGAGTGAGGCAGCTTCCATGAGGCCACGTAATGCTCTGACAGGGGCACAGCTGTGAGCCACAGCAGCCACAGTCCTTGGCAGTTGGAAGAACAACAGGACCTCAATCCTGAGAGGGGCTCTGGGCAGCTCACCACAGCCTGCCCTGTCCCCTTGGTTGTGTATGGGGTGCATATGTTGTTCAAGGTGGATGCAATATGGAAGGTCTAAGAAAAAGGACCAAAGATTGGTTCTGTACACTTCAGAATCTTCCTGGGTCTGAGCTTTGTAGGGTAAGAAGAATCAGACTGCTGTGGCTGGGGTGGGGTCTCCTGGGCATTGCCCCTTCCTTTTTGACAGCCGCA
>NW_007876692.1:0-570 GCF_000696425.1 Galeopterus variegatus
GAAGCAACAAAAAGTAGGCAAGTACAGACCAAGAAGGATAGTGCTTCAAGAAGAGAAAAAATAAGCTCAAAGATCTCACTTTTAGCTATTTAACCAGGTCACCACACTCGGTAACAAACAAGCTCAGTCCCTCCTCCACTATTGCTTAACTCAAGATCTAACAAATCCCTGACAAGTTCAAATAAAAGCCATCCTTGCTACGCAATCTAAGACAAACTGCCCCCTCCTGTAACTGTCTACTGTACTGGATAATTTTAATTTAATCACAGTACTTATCAGAAATTAAATCATCAATTTATTTGTTTACACCAGACACAAACACACACACGTACCACACATGGGAATCTGTGTATCATAAGTCATATTACAGTATTTTTTCCCCCAAATATTAGGACATTTCTGAAATGATTATGTTGGTGCAATTAAAAGTAAGATCAACCACAAAAATTAAAAAAAAAAATAATGTGCTAACAAGAGCTTGAATATCAAAGAAAGAACTATTAATGGGGAAAACAATAAGTTATTTAAAAATAGTTTGCTTCACAATATTTGTTAAGTAGTACACATAAT
>NW_007876693.1:0-570 GCF_000696425.1 Galeopterus variegatus
AGGTAGGTACTCAGGATGAATCACAATCCACCTCCACTGTGCACAGCACATCTTACTGGCTGGATGATGCTTTGAGGTTCAACTAACTCCCAAAATATCTCACCTAAGAAGCCAAGCATCAAAAATGGCAGCCCAGTGCTAGCCAAATCCTGAGGACTCATATCATGTCAGTTTGTAGATACTCTAATAAAGGGAAAAAAATTCAGATTCTTCATTGGGATTAGGTGTGATTGATATGAGAAAAGAACACATATTCTGTAATTATTATTCACTTTGGGCTCATTATACCCCTTTAAAAAGTGCATCTTCTATTTTGTATGTTGATTTTTTTTCCTGTAACCTTACTGAATACATTTATCAACTCTAAGAGTTTTTTGGTAGATTTTTTTGGGGTTTTCTATTCATAGAATCATGTCATATGCTAACAGGGACCATTTGATTTCCTCTTTACCTAATTGGGTGCCCTTTATTTCTTTCTCTTGTCTAATTGCTCTGGCAAGTACTTCTACTACTAGGTTAAAAAGGAGTGAAGAGAGTGGGCATCCTTGTCTTGTTCCTGATCTTAAGTGT
>NW_007876694.1:0-570 GCF_000696425.1 Galeopterus variegatus
TGTCACCCGCACCATGCTCAGCCAGTGAGCGCACCGGCCATCCCTATATAGGATCTGAACCTGCTTCCTTGGTGCTCCCACCACTGTTGCGCTCCCAGCACTGTACTCTCCCGAGTGAGCCATGGGTTCGGCCCTGTTCTAACCACTTCTGAATGAAGGAGAAAGAGTCCTACTCCTGGCCCTTTATTATGTTTTTGAATTCATCAATTTCTTTTTTTTTTTTTACCTATTGAAACATAATTGATTGTACATATCATATCTGTGGGGTACAGCATTGAGTATTCTTACCTGTGTGCAATATGTGATTCTTAAATCAGGATAATTAGTATATTCAACCTTACCCAATGTGCTCATTTTTTTGTTGCCCTTTAACAGTTTTTTGATACCCCCCCACTCCCCTTTTCCCACCTCCAGTGGTCTCACTTCTATTCTCTCCTTTTGAAAGCTCAACAGATTATTGTGATTATTGTATCTTTCTTTTTTATTTATTTTTTTCAGCTCCCACTTACGAGTGAGGACAGGCAGTATTTCTCCTGTGCCTGGCTTATTTCACTTAATTTAATTTTCACT
>NW_007876695.1:0-570 GCF_000696425.1 Galeopterus variegatus
TTTGTTGAGTATACTCTATTCCAAGCATTGTACTTGGTGCATGTTTCTAATCCTCAAAAAACCCCATGAGACAGGTATTATTATTACTATTTTATAATGAAACTGAAGTAAAGAAAAAAAAAAAGTCTTACAGATTTCTGAAAAGCTTTATGCATTTCTCACATCATAACTGTGCTATTAAATATTAATGTTGTAGAAAAGTATGTTAGCAAACAAAACAAAACCTCAAACCCCGAAACCAAAACAATAATAACAAAAAACCCTGAACAAACAAACAACTGTTAGGAGAATTGCATTGATAAAATGTTGTTAGGCAAGACAAGAGAATCTAAAATAGTCAAGTCTCTCCAGTGAGGTCTGAGTTTAATTTGCATCATGGGAATGTTAAATGGCTTTACTCTGTGAATTACCAAACTGTGGCATGCAAATATGATGCTAAAAGTTTGCAAATCCAGTTTTTAAAACTATCTGCAGTACTTTCTTTCACTGGTGTAGATAAAGAATGTTATCCAGGGGGAAAATCACACAAAACTGATTAGTTCAGCACTTGGGGCAAAAAGCAGAAGATGG
>NW_007876696.1:0-570 GCF_000696425.1 Galeopterus variegatus
TTGTCTTTAATAATTGGTTACACTTTCCTCTTTGTTCATATGCTGTGTAATTTTGGATTATCTGCTAGACATTGTGAATGTTATATTGTAGAGACTCTGGATTCTTCTATATCCCTTCAAAGAATGTTAAGTTCTTTAAGCAGCCATTTAAGACGGCCTCAAACAGTAAGTTCTGTCTCTTGGGCAACAACTCAAATCTCAGTTCAGTTATTTAGCCTTAGCTAGACTACCTGTAGTCTGCTTTGTGCGTGTATAGTTCTAGGGTCAATCAGATTTGGATAGAGTTATACACAGAATTTATGGCTCTCTTCCCTGGTTCTCTCCTTTCTAGTATTCCCCTACCTTTCACTTTCTAGTAGCTATGAACTCTGTCTCTACCTTTCACTTTCTAGCAGCTATGAACTCTGTCTACTGGTTCTTCAAGTAAGATCAATTGCAGCTTTCATAGGCAACCTGAATAGCACAGACTAGGCCCTGCCTTTTGGCTAAAAGCCACAACCCCTCCCCTTCACCCCTTCACACACAAGGAAGAAAATCACCAAGTATTCCCTTTTTCCAAATATAGACTTT
>NW_007876697.1:0-570 GCF_000696425.1 Galeopterus variegatus
TTTTTACTCAAATTATTCTGTATCTTAACAGCATTACCTATTACAGGTATATTACAAATTAAGAAATTAAAATACTGTTCAAAGGAAGTCTGCCAAAATGGTCCTTTCCATTAGTCAAACAGAGCATTACAGACAGCCAATATAAATCAGAAAATTCTGAAGGATGTATAAATAAATTAAAATAAATCCTTTAGAAGGGAATAATTATATGACAAAACAATGAATCCAACACTTCAAAAGTGGAGTTTTTAATTACAAAAATATTTTATAATTTAGTTGACTTTTACAATAAGTATTCAGGAAAAAAAATTTAATTCATCCAGAGCAGTTCGGTATTATTTATTTCAATTATGAAGACTCAGAACACTAAAGCTAGAATAAATCTTAAGAGATGAGATGATTTAGTTTAACACTTCAATTTTACAGATAATGGCACAAGGAGCCATATATGAAAATTTATCCAAGCTAGTACAGATAAAAATAACAGTATCAATATTATATCATTATTGTTGTTGTTGTTATTTTAACTAAGCATAGCATTGTGTTGGCAAAACCTTACCTGTTCGAGTA
>NW_007876698.1:0-570 GCF_000696425.1 Galeopterus variegatus
CGGCAACGGGATTGCAACCCTCGGTGTTGCGCCCGCACCTCGCTCAGCCAGTGAGCGGCTGCGCTGTATGTGGGATCCGAACCCTTGGCGGGAGCGCCGCCACGCTCTCAAGCGGCGCACTGTAGCAGTGCGCCACCGGGCCGGCCCAGCATCATGACATTTAACTCCCACTCCCTCCCCTCCACCCCGTGGCAAATATTATTATTATCCCCATTTACCAGATAAGGCAACTAGTAAGTTCATGGGGCTCTTCCCCTAACAACTTGTGCTCTTTTCTATATGTGTGTTATACTTCAGTAAAATTTATGTTAAAAAAAAATAAGAAGATGAGGTCACTGAAGCCCAGAGAAGTTTAGTAACTTGTCTGAAGTCATCTAACTAGTATGAGGAGAAGCAGGATTCAGCCACCACGTTTGTCTCACTTTGGAGCCCATGTCGCCCCCAGTGTCTCCAGCCGTGCTTCACATTTAATTATAAATTAAAATCATGGCACATGATTCTCATGTGTCCCCTCACACAGCTAGTCCTACGTTTTGTCATTTCTTCATTATCTAGAAATGTTCGTATTAT
>NW_007876699.1:0-570 GCF_000696425.1 Galeopterus variegatus
ATCTACTAATGCAACTTTATGAGCATTCTGAAATAGAAGGATCTTTTCTTCAGTTGTTTTTCGTTTTCGGAATAGGCAACTAACATTAAAATGAATAAAATGCATGCGATAGTAAAAAATCATATAAATATTTATAAAAACTACACAGGAAATTTTTGAAAGAACAACCACTAAATTACAAATAAGGAACCAGAGAAATCAAAGTAATTATTTGCTTAAAGTCCAATGTTTTCAATTAAATCAACACATTTTATTGTGGGCATAAACATTACTTTCATGCAAGCACAATTACAATTTAAAAAAAAACGCTTCTATAAGAGGAACACAAAGATCTTTAGCTTGTGAGTACTAGCTGAGTCTGCTTCATTAAATTGTGAAAATTCATATTCTTTTCCCAACTGGAGTCTATAGACTCCTGGAAAATACGGGCTTTTAAAATAATATATTATAGATTTAAAATAATATCCTTATTTATAATATCTTATAAAGATGTGAATAACTAGAAGGAGTGACCAGGCACAGGTTAATGTTTTTAATTATGGAAGCTCTAATATCCTTGAAGTCATCACC
>NW_007876700.1:0-570 GCF_000696425.1 Galeopterus variegatus
GGCCAAGCTACACTTATAGCAGACGACACAAAACGAAACTAGACGAACAAAAGGACTTAAATGCAGACCGAAATTAACAAACAATATGCACATAATAAAAGATTTTAAAATCAAAACGAAAGTCCCAACAACCTAAAAACGGTCCCAAATGGATCAGAACGACGTCTCGTTTGATCCAGGGAAAGAGGCGTCTACAGCTGCGTCCAGCCTAGCCTTTTTCCCAATCAAGGAGTCAACTCACCAAATTTGATGGCGCCTGCCATGGGTTTGTCTCTCTGGGGCTGAAGAATGTCTTTTCAGGAATTCCCCCTTAGAGATTCAAAAAGTCCCAGGGCCAAAAGGATGGTTCTCGAGAGGCTTAAGGGATCCTGGATGAGCCCCCAAAAGAAATTTGCCCATGAGAACTGAGTGATAGGAAAAGGAAAAGAGTCTATTTCTGGCAGCCAGGGCTATGTAGGCCAATCGAGAAGCACAGCCCCGAGTTGAAACCTCTTGCAGCTTTTATTTTTGCTAGGTGGGAATTTTTCATGCCTGACACAATCTAGCCAATGCAAGCAAGCCAGCGGTACA
>NW_007876701.1:0-570 GCF_000696425.1 Galeopterus variegatus
CCCAGGACAGAGGGAGCCGGTGAGATCACTTTCTGGAGCCTCAGAGTCTACTGATCGATCAGTCGGGGCCTTCTGGTATCGCAGGCAGTCCCGCTCTCTTCAATGGGGTCCCATGCACCTTTCCCAGAGTCCCACTGTGGCTCTGGCAAAACTACTCAGAGCTGGGAAGCTGCAGCACACCTGCACATATCTCTCAGGGACACAGAGCCTGTCTATAGCTCCCCACAAGCCCACCCAAGGCCACCCGCCCCAGCTGGGAAGGTGCAGAGAGACATAGCATCTCTCTTGGAGGCTCAGAGCCCCTTCCAGAACCCCAGTGACCTAGACCAGAGTGGCCCATTCCATTTGAGAGGTGCAGAGGGCCCCAGTGTCTCTTCTAGGGATGTAGGGTCCAACCCAAGGCCACAGCAACATCCATCAGTGTCACCCAAATGATAGGATTTCATTCTTTTTTATGGCTGGAGAGTATTCCATTGTGTAAATGTACTACTTTTTCTATCCATTTATCAGTTGATGAACCCTTAGGCTGATTCTATATCTTGACTATTATGAATAATGCTGTAATAAATA
>NW_007876702.1:0-570 GCF_000696425.1 Galeopterus variegatus
CAAGCTGATTTCATGCTGTTTTCCCATATGCACCTCACTCCAGGAGTTCATGCCTGGTGGCATTTTCCAGAACACAGCATGAACTCCAAAAGTCTGTGCCTTTGTACATGTTCTTTCCTTGAAATGTCCTCTCTCCTTTTTGTCTAAGAAAATGCTTGCCTCAAACTTAAGTTCCTCTTGAGTATTACCTAAGCCTAGAGGCTGTTTGAAACCTCTGTGATTTTAAGGAATACTTCACATTCCAGGACTACTCCCTTTAAAATTCTATTATAATTATTTTTTCTCATATTTGCCTTCTAGGCTGAGCTTATTCTTTTCTGGTCTTTTTCCACTAAATAAAAAGAAAAAAAGCTTGTTAAATGTTTTCTGAGAAATGAATTAATGGTAACTCAGTTTAGTCTAGTCTTTCATTTCTCATCATCTCCAAAATAATAAGAAAAGGAGAAGGCAAAGAAAATCTTGGGAAATAGGAAGAAAGTGAGAGACTGATGATAATAAGCTGCCATCTGCCTTGACAGAAAGAAACCTCTTACCCTGTTTGTTTTGTGCTTCCAAGGAGATTCTTTTTGA
>NW_007876703.1:0-570 GCF_000696425.1 Galeopterus variegatus
AACGTTTGCCTGCACTCCTAATCCCTCTAACCCCCTCAAACTCCGTTTATCCCGACTCCCACATCTCCCTCCATTACAGGAACAATGACCACTCCTGTTAACGTTATCCTGTTTCTCTTACTGTGCCTAGTAGGTGCCTCTAAATCCCCATACGTTTGGCGGTTCATGGTGTGAGAAACTCTTACAGGGAAACAAGGTAAACAAGGTAAAACCACCACACTACTCCCTTCCACGGCGGACTGTTCTCCAGCTGGACGCTGAAGTCTCGTTACCATTCCCCTTACAGGGAGTAAATTAATCCCTCAAGCCTCATACTCATATATATGTTTTCTTTTTGATCAAACCAAAGATTATTGTCGCTGGTGGCCAGAAACTTATGGGGGATGCCTATACTGGTCGTGTCGGATTCATGACCCGAAGGTGCCACAATATATCAACCAAATCTTCCAGCGGGTTGGGAACAGGCGGGACGGGTACACATACCGATTATTCATTCATGACCCCTGGGGCCCCAGGTGGGCTGGGGTAGTTGTTGGATCTTTCTACTGTGACGTCGGGGTCGGTTCTCTC
>NW_007876704.1:0-570 GCF_000696425.1 Galeopterus variegatus
TACGGGGGCGACACTGAGGGTTGCAATCCGTTGCCAGACACGGAAAAAAGACAAAAAAAAAGTATGCTGTAGATTTTCTTCCATTAAAGGATTCTTGTCACAACCTTCAAATAAAATAACTTCAGAGTAAAATATGTGTGGCTTGTAGATGATTTTGCTCAGAGCCTTGTGTCCAGCTCATTCTTTACTGGGTAGACTATTTGCCAAAAGGTGTCAAGCTTAATAAACTTAGTATCAGCATTTGACTGGAACATGGCATGACTCATGCAAAACATCAGCATTTGATTGGAACATGGCATGACTCATGCAAAAGTAAGTCTGGTGAAAATCTAGTAATTTGATTTGAGTGGACCTAGAATCCTCCAAAATCATATCCTCAGAGGTCAGCCTTTATCACATGTTTTTTGGGGAAAAATTCTTTCTGAGTTATTCACCCTCTAAAATAGTAATAATAACAGTAGTAGTAGTAGTAGTAATACTAGTAATGGTAAAATAACAATAAATATTTAAAAATGGTTTAAAATAGTGCATACTAAAATCTCTGTAAGGAAGATGTACAAATGGCCAACA
>NW_007876705.1:0-570 GCF_000696425.1 Galeopterus variegatus
CTACAATATAGTGTGAACATAACGTTTATATGCACTGGGAAAACCAAAAATTTGTGTGACTTCTTTTAGTGTGATATTCACTTTATTGTGGTGGTCTGTAACTGAACCTACAATATCTCTGAGGTATGCCTATACTATACCTTACACTCTCAGTATTTACAGTATGAATATGCCAAAGTATTTTTTATTTTAAATAATTATACAAATGATAATCATATCATTACAATTACCATATAGTTTTTGTCACATATAACTTTTTTAATGGTAAGTCTTTAATAGAAATCAAAAGACCTAATAACAGAATTATTTTATGCTAATGTGCAATTATACTTTTATATTGCAATGTTCAAACTCACAACCTCCAAATTGTGAATTGTATGTATGAATTTTCTATTTGTACATAAAGTCAGAAGACCTGAATTCAAGGCTCAGTTATGCCACTAATTTATGTTTCTTTGGGAAGGCTATTTCATCAAGGTGGACCTTGGTTTTCTTTTCTGGAAAATCATGTTGGATTAAAACTAAAATCTCTTCTATGTCAAAGATCCTAACCTCCAACTAATTATGGTT
>NW_007876706.1:0-570 GCF_000696425.1 Galeopterus variegatus
CCGAACCCTCGGGCGGGAGCGCCGCCGCGCTTCCCAAGCGGCGCACTTATCCAGTGCGCCGCACTTATCCAGTGCGCCACCGGGCCAGCCCAAGAATCTCTGTCCATTTCTTGACCACCAAGTTCTGCTGCAGCCTCTCCTGCCGGCTGTCCCCTGCCCGGCCCACGGAGCTTCCCTAGAGTTGCACCGGCACCTGCTCCTGCAACAGCCCACAGAGCCCTAGGTACAGCTGGACTGTATGGATAGTGCAAAGGGTGGGAGAAGCAATGTGCAGGGATTGCAGGGATTTCTGTCCCCAGTACAGGGGACAGAAGAGTCCCATCTTGGAAGCAAGCACCATCAGGAATCCCGAGGACAAGCCAGAGGTCTCTTTCCTCCTGGTGTCAGTCACTGTCCCCCTCTCACTGCCCCTCCCCACCCCCCGCTGCTCTTTCCAGCATTCCCAACTCAAAGGCAAATCTTGGCATCTTGGGGCAGGCATCTTTCCTCCCCACACTTCTCTTCCTCCGGCAGCTCTTCTGGTTTTCTTTTTATCTCTGTCTTTTGTTCTCGTGGAGGGATAAGCTTATG